>NW_016107853.1:2023355-2047700 GCF_001604975.1 Cebus imitator
CACACACACACACACACACACACACACACACACACACACAGGGCCTTCAGTTAAATTTCAATATTGAATAAACAATAAGTAAAATTTTCAGATAAATGTGTCCCATGCAATATTTAGTATGTACTTATACTTTAAAAAATTAAAAAATCCAGCTTTAGACTGGGTGCAGTGGCTCACACCTGTAATCCCAGTGCTCTAGGAGACTAGTGCAGGAGGATCACATGAGCCCCAGAGCTCGAGATTACAGCGACCTATGAATGTAAATTAATAAATATCCAAAATCAGAGTTCACCAGCAACCCGTACAATCTGTGTTTTTAGCTGGGGTCTGCAGTGTTGCCCAGGCTGGAGTGTAGCGGCAGGGTCATGCCTCAGCGGGCCTGCATTTCATCTGGCAATCCTCGTCGTGGGGACACAGGCAGGGCAATGACAGCCACCACTGCACTGCCGCCACTTAACGTTCAGGAGCTTTCACATGAGAAGTCCGAATGAATCCCCATGGTCACTTGAGAGACAGAAGCTTGTGGTGTAGCAAGTCACATTCCTGCAGCACTTGGCTGCAGCTGAGACGAGGCTCGGCCATCAGGAGGACCTGAGCCTCTGCAGCCCACAGCTGCTTCCCCAGCACTGGCCGCCAGGGGAGGATGGGTTGACACAGCAACCTCATGAGGAGCAGAACTCACCTGAGCACTTACCACGTGCCAGGCTCCACGGGGCACGCCTGACACAGGAAGGCATCCTTCACCCCCCCAAGTCTCTGTGGTTGAGAGGCGCTATTCTCATCCCCATTCTACAGATGAGGAAACCGAGGCTCTGAGAAGTTAAGCGACTTCCCTGAGAGCACACAGCGAGGGGTGGGGCTGGGAGTCAAACCTGCAGCTGTCAGACCCTGGAGTGAGGCCAGAGGAGGAAGGAGAGGAACGGGAGAGGCCAGGCAGGGGTGGGCTGCAAGGCCCCAGACTCCCATCAGAATCCAGGAAGCACAGGAAGCCGTTGTGGCTCCTAAGGCTGTCGTTTCCGCAGCCCCTCCACACCCCTGTGGGTCTCATGGTCCCCACTCTGTTGGCCTCTCCCCTAAATCCCTGAGGACTCAGGGTCTTGACATCAGTTCTAAGGGGCTGGTGTGAAAGACCTTGAGGTACAGCCAGGTCTCAGAGGATTCCAGAAGCCCCCCAACTTTCCAGTCCAAAGGAGGTGCTCTGAAAGTGCTGGGTGGGGGTCAGCCAGGGCCAAGAGTGTGCATGTCCCAAGCCCACACACACTCCTGGGTCCCCCGCAGCCTCTGCCCGGCCAGTCTGGGGTGTGGAGGCTGTCTGGACAAGGCACCAAGACCGCTGGGCAGAAGTCTCCATGCCAGTCCCTGCAGATGTCAGCCAGCCACTGGGGCCCACCCTGCAGGTGAACACCTGTGGCTACCAGGCCTGTGCTCAGCTGGGAGGGAGCCCACAGGTGGGAGAAGGCAGTGCAGGCTTCTAGCAAGACAGGGAAGCCCCGGATGTGAATGACAGCTGCGAAGGAGAACCAGGTCCACAGGCTCTGCCTGCGCCTGGAGCCACTCTGTGCTCTCACACAGCAGCCAAGGCCAAGCAGGAGCTCGAGGGGGTCCCGTCCCTCCCTGTCCACTTCCCCAGCATCCTTCAGAGAGCCGTGCAGCCCGGCTTTCCAGTGGGGCTTGACCAGCATCTTCCTCCCTCCAGCCGGCTGCTGGAATCTTCACTGCAGAAAGCCCCCTCCGTAAAGAAATGCCAAGCACAGCACTGTCATGTGAGAATGAGTCACCAGCCCTCACGGAAGAGGAGACATCACCCAAACGCAGTGTTTCCCACACTACTTGGAAAACTGGATGGAGTGGCAGCCCAGGGACCTCGCACCCCTTGCATGGCGGTCCCTGCTGGAGCGCAGAGGCAGCAGGTCAAGCGTGCACGCTCCAGCTCTCCCTCAACTGGGCCTTCACCCGTGAGACCCGTGAACTCTGCTCGCGCTGCTGCACCTCCTCCCAGAGGTAGAATTCTTGGATTCCAGTTTAACCACACGCTGTTCAGCCCGGCCTCTGATGTCACAGGCAAAGGAGTGGAAACTCAGAGAGGTCACAGGGCTTCCCAAACCCACACAGTGGGTCACGGTCCACACTGGCCCTCCCGCCAGCCAAGGACAGCTTGGTTTACAGCAAAATGCTGGTGACGCATAAGTCCTGGATGGAATTCTGACTCTCTGATGGGGGGTTCCAAGGAGTGCCGTTCTCCTCTCCCCTCCATCTTGCCACCTGACCCATCGCACTGAGCTCAGGACTTGGGGATGACTCATACACGCTGGCTTGCAGCACCTTCACCTGAAACACCCCCACGCCCACCTTGCCTTAGATCCGGCCCAGCCATAAAACACAAGAGGTGGCCTGGTGCAGTGTCTCACGCCTGTAATACCAGCACTTCAGGAGGCAGAGATGGGAGGTCGGGAGTTTACCTGAGGTCGGGAGTTCGAGACCAGCCTGATCAACATGAAGAAACCCTGTCTCTACTAAAAATACCAAATTATCTGGGCGTGGTGGTGAGCGCCTGTAATCCCAGCTACTCTGGAGGCTGAGGCAGGAGAATCACTTGAACCCAGGAGGTGGAGGTTGTCGTAAGCTGAGATCATGCCATTGCACACCAGCCTGGGCAATAAGAATGAAACTCTGTCTCAAAAAAAAAAAAAAGTCACAGCCTTGCTTTGGGCTACTACCAAAAATAAAACCACACGCAAGAGGCACCCTTCACAGGAGGGTCACATGCACACGGTCCCAGGCAGACCGGGGGCTCCTGATCCACGTTTGCTGTATCCCCAGTGCATCCTCTCGTTCAGTATGCAGTAGGAGCATAATAGCATTGAGTGAATGAATGAAATATGCTCTAAAATCACTTTTGGTGGGAGTGGTCAGAGAAGGTGCTGTGGAGGGTGTGGCCTTTGAGCCAGGCGTGAATCATTGGTAGGATTTCAGTAGAAGGGCGTGTCAGGTGACAGACAGGTAAGCAAAGCCCCAGAGTGGGAAAGCAGAGGTTGCCAGGGAAATGGCACCCAGGGGAGAGCTTATCGACTCCGTGATATCTATCAGGCGTCTCCAGGGCAAAGCTACTATTTTCCCCCTTGTCATGAATAAGTATTTTTGAGATGATGTCGTTTTTCCATTGCTCACCACATTTTCAGTTTATTCATTTACTTATATCTGCAAGGACTTATGCTTCCCTATTCATTCGGCGGGTTACGATCTGTTATTACGATTGTTTATTTTGATGCCCACAAGACTCCCAACTTACACGTCCCATCCCTTCGTTGAGGCCACCTGACTTCATAGCGCAACACAGGATTCCAGGCTCTTCCTCCAAGGAGCCTCGTGGAAGACAGCATCGGAAGCCAAGATCTGGGTGCGCGCTGTGCTCCTGGCGGCGGGGGCCCTCTCAGTGGGCAGAGCCACCTACACATGTGTTTTTATATCCACCTATATGCGAGTTCAACCAGGGCCTCCCACACCAAGTCAGCACCTGAGGATTCATCTGCCTTCTCCCTTTCCGTCTCTGTGACTCCACCCACAATGAGCACCCTCTCCTGGCTCCCTCACTAATAACACTTCACCTGTTACTGGGCCCTGAATGGCACCATCTTGGGCTCAGCTGCTGCCCCTCCCTGCACAGACACCCAGGCCTGGCTGTCCTGCCGCATCCCTGGGCCTGTCCACCCGAGGCACTTGGCCAGGTCCCTGGGGGAGCAAGCCACGTTCCTTTTCTGCAGCCGCCAGGGAATGCTGGGAACAAAAGTCCCCAAGGGAGCTCCGCTTTGGGCGGTGAGCTTGGTCTTCTAGGCAGATCAACAGAGGATGGTAATGCTCCCACCCTCCGACCAAACAAGGGGATTGACTGCGGAGAAGACTCTTAACTCCTGCAGTCCATGGGATATGCAAGCTGTGCAGATGAATCAATCTCTCTCTCTCTCTCTCTCCCTCCCACCCTCTCTCAAAAAGCAAGCACCCCTCAGGAGTGGCAATTCTTTAAATGAGGAGAGGAAATGAAGAAGGCACCAGGCTCCTCCCCGGCTGTGGATGGAGAGTCAGCTCTACCCTGGGCCTTCCCCGGGGGCTGCTGAGGTGGAGATTGGGGGCTGGCTGCTGGAGGGGGCCTGGAGCCCCCCCAGACTGTTCGCCCACTTGCCCAGCTCTGCTACCGCCTCCTGGCGAGGCCTCAGGCATTGCCACCATTTGGCCTCTCCGCATCTGGACACGGGGGTGCTGAGCCCCTCGGAGATCCCCTGTGACTCTGCCTGTATTATTGGGACACAAAGACGAGTCCAGCTCTTTCCCTGACATGGCCGGCTCGACTCTGCCAGGCCAGGCCACTGGACAGGGTCCTTGAGGTCAGGGGCTTGGGGGCTGCCACCTGCTGTGCAAATGGCTTCTCTGAGAGCAGTTGTCCCCTCTGTGAGATGTCCCAGCTGTTGGGCTGTCGTGTGGGTGAGCTGAGACAATGTGGATGGAAGTGCCCAGCATACGCTGACACAGGGATTATCAGCGTTCAGCAAATGGAAGCCAGGATCTTCTGAAACCCAGCCAGATGCTGGAGGAGTCCATTTGGATGCAGTGTCCAGAACAGACAAATCCGTAGGGACAAGAAGCAGATTGATGGTTGCCAGGGGCTGCAGAGGGGGGATGGTTAAAACCGTACATTTCATGTGGCGTGTATTTCACCTCAATTCAAAAAAGGAAAATCCAGCCAGAGACAGAATGGCATGGTCCCCAGGAATGTGTCTTTGTGAACTGAGAGGATGCTGAGGTCAGAGTGTCAATTCTTAAAATGCTTTTCAGCTTGATGTAAGGCAAACAGTCAGGGGCTCCTCCTGGCCCAGGCTGGGGACACGCCTCATCCTCTCTTCCTTACCTTGCTGGTGTCTTCCCAACACACGTCCACACCTGAGTCCATCCAGACCTCCACTCTGCACAGCCTGCCTCCCTCTCCAGAGAAGGGGGCAGGGAGGGGTGCAGCGCAATGCTCAGGCTCCGAGGCAGGTTGCAGGTGCTGGTCCCTGCCCTGCCTAAGCCCTGGGCAGACTGAGAGCCCCTCTCTCGGCCCTGGGGCTTCCAGTGCTAAAGCGGGAAAGGGACGGGCATTTTCCAAAATCTCTTCTTGTGACTGAGTTCTCCCTGGAGGCCCCAGGGCCCATGGGTGGCTCAGGCCTCATGACCTGCTCTCCATGCACAAGGCATTAGTGCCGTTCTAGAGTGTCTGCTCCATGAGGGCAGGGACACCCAGCTTCATGGGCTGTGGCCTGTGCAGGTGGAAGCCCCCTGCTATCCCTACCTTCAAATTCTTTTAAATTTTTAAACAAGGTCCCTGCAGTTTCATTCTGCATCAGGCCTTGGAAACTATGTAGCTGGGCCTTGGGGGCCTTCTCCGTGAGGACAAAACCCCAGCATGTGACAGTACCTCGCCCACAGCAAGGGCTTGGTGTGTGTGGACTGGATAATGGAGTTTCAGGCTCACTGCGAGAGGCGCCTCCCCACTGGCGCTCTCGGGCCTGGCCTTCCTGGTGACCCTGTGAACCACGGGAGGGAGGTCAGGTGGGGTACGGACGCTGCCCGGGCTCTTGATGCCCTTGGCATGGGAGGCAAGCCAGGGTCCCAGGAACTGGGCACCGAGGTGTTCCCTGGCCACTTGCAAAGTCCCCTAGCCTGGCTGCATGTGGGATTTGGCCAGGAGGGGTGCTGGCACCTGGTCCCCAGAAGGGACCCCTGCAGGGTCAACCTCAGAGGACTGCCCTGCTGGACGAGGGTGCCCGGGTCAGGGATGAAGGAGAGGGAAGCTCAGGAAAGAGCCCAGATAGCCCCAAGAAGATAACCAGGTGTGGGAGGGAGGCTTGGCTTGGCAGGGAAGCGGCTGTGAAAGTTGAGTGGTGCTACTTTCATCATGTTCTCGCTTCTCTAAGACACCCATGGGTGTTGCAAAACCATCTTCCACTCCATCATCCATGTCTTCAGCTACAAGCCCAAGAGTGCTTGAAAACAAGAACCCACGGCACGGCAGTTCCTCAAGACGTTACGTACAGCTTCCCATCTGGCTCGACAGCCCTCCTCCTGGGTACGCGCCCAGAGGAAATGAAGACAGGTATTTAAACCAAAATTTGCACACACATGTTCATAGCAGCATTCAGCACAATCACCAAAAGGTGGAAATGACACAAAGGTCCATCAAAGGGTGAAGGGATAAACAACACGGTGTATGTAGGCAATGGAATGTCAGTTGATCATAAAAAGGAAGTTCTGTACATGCTGCAGCACGGGTGGCCCGTGGAGGGATCTGGGAGACACAATTTGCTGTCAAAGGAGTCGGCGGGATTCCGTTGATATGAAATGTCCCAAAAAAGGGGGCAGGGCGCGGTGGCTCACACCTGTAATCCCAACACTTTGAGAGACTGCGGTCAGGATCACTTGAGGTCAGGAGTTCAAGACCAGCCTGGCCAACATGGCTTAACCCCGCCTCTAGTAAAAATATAAAAATTAGCCAGGCGTGGTGGTGTGTGCCTGTAATCCCAGCTACTTGAGAGGCTGAGGCATGAGAATCACTTGAACCTGGGAGGCAGAGTCTGCAGTGAGCTGAGGTAAGCCACTGTACTCCAGCCTGGGCAACAGAGCAAGACTCTGTCTAAAAAAAAAAAAAAAAAAAAATCCAGAAAAGGCAAATCCACAGAGATCAGCCATACCAAGCTTCACCACTGACCTTGCCATGTGACGTTAGGCAAATCACATAATCTCTCTGTGCCTACAAAATAGATGTGATGATAAGCTATTTTGGGGGCTTGTTGGAAGAATTAAATGAGATAATCTTTCCAAAGCACTCAGAGCCAGGCTGGTTTGTGGAAACTCTCCTGTGAGTGTTGGCACTTTTCATTTTTATCTCGATTTTCAGGAAAAGCTTCACTTAGATGACATCAGAACTTAGACCTTGAAAGACTCATAGGCAGGGAGACAGGCTCATGTTAGCCATGACCCACTGCAGACCAGGCCTTCTACAGTCTTTCTCTTAGGAAATCCCCCCCAACACCTTTAAACTGGCTGCTCTCATTGTTCCCAGTTTACAGCAGAAGAACTAAGGCTCAGAGAGGTTAAGAAACTTCCCTAGGGTCACACAGTTTACAAGTGGAAAAGCCAAGATTTGCAGTAAGTCTGTCTCAATGCCAGGCCTTCTGCTATAGCCTGTCGAGGACTCCTGGGGTGGCAGTTTTTTGGAGGAATGATGGTTACTGTTCAAAGTTTCTGCAATCTGGTTACCTATGCTTTTTGCTTTTCCTTTACTTTCTTCTCTCTTTTATTTCCCTCTCTCTTTCATTCTTTCTTTTTCTTTTTTAATATCATAAAAGGAGGAAGACTGGTAATTCTATTCCTAGGCATTTATTCGAGAGAAATGCAAACATATGTCCACACAAAGACTCACACGCAAGTGTTCACGACAGTTTTATTCATAAAAGCCTTGAACCGGGAGGAATTCAAAAGGTCAACAGATGCATGGCTAAACCCGTGGTCTCCATTCATGCTGGGGCATACTACTTGGCAATAAAAAGGCACGGACCGCCAGTACACAAGACAACAGAGATGAATCTCAAAATAAACATGCTTGGCAAAAGAAACCAGCCAACAAGAAGGCCTACTGTATGATTCCATTTACATGAATGTCTAGAACAGGCAAAGCTAAGCGATGGTGGAAAAAGAGAGACCGCAGCTGTTTCTAAAGACTGGAAGGAACAAGGGTGAACTTTCCAGGCGATGGTGACACCCTCTGTCTGAAAGAGCTTGAGCCGCACACTTGTATGCATTTGTCAAGATTCATTGATTGCTACCCTTAAAATGTGTCCATTTCACTATGTAAAAATTTCATCCTAAAAACACAGTTAACAAATACTAAACCCCACTTGGTGATGTCCATGCTAGCGTGTCTGGGGGTGCAGTGGCAATCAGCAACTTACTTTGCAATACACAAAAAATTTGATGGACAGATGAGGAGGCAGATGGTACAGCTGTAGACGGTGGCTGCACAGGTGTGCTCTGTGCAATCCTTTCGGCTTTTCGCGCATTTGCAAATGTTCATGTTAGCCCTGGGAATGGGGAAGGGAGGGAAAGAAAGGTGGGAAGGACAGGATGTCCCGTGCCTGGTCTCCTCCCTAGGGACTCAAAGCCTTTTCTCACACATATAGGAGACCCCAGCGTGTGCGCCAGAGACTCAGACCCTTAGAACTCCTGGAGGGACTAATGGCACCTTCTTTGGGTTTGGCAAAAGGGACCCCAGAGGCTTTTCCCACGGAAGAAAAACACTCCTGGCAGATCCATCCCTGTCTTCATGCTAACTCACTCTCCATTTTTCTCTCCCTCCCTCCCTCCTTTCTTTCTTCCTTCCTTCATTTCTTTTCTCTCTTTCTTTCTTTCTCTGTCTCTTTCTTCTTTCTTTCTTTTGCAAAGGTCCCAAAGAAGGGACCCCACAGGCTTTACCCGTTAGAGAAAAACACTTCTCTGTCTTCAGGCTCTCTTACTATCCATTTGTCTCTTTTCTCTCTCTCTCTCTCTCTCTTTCTTCTTTCTTTCCTTCCTTCTTTCCTTCCTTTCTTCTTTTTCTTTTTTTAGACTCAAAGTATCACTCTGTCACCCAAGCTGCAGTGTTGTGTCCTGAACATGACTCACTGTAGCCTCAACCTCCTGAGCTTAAGGGATCCTCTTTCCTCAGCCTCCTGAGTAGCTGGGATTGCAGGCACGTGCCACTGCACCCAGCAATGTTTTATTATTTTTTTGTAGAGATGGGGTCTTGCTACATTGCCCAGACTGGTCTCAAACTCCTGGGCTCAAGTGATCCTCCTGCCTTGGCCCCTCCCTAAGTGCTGGGATTACAGGCGTGAGCCACCGTGCCTGGCCTGTCTCTCCTTTTTTGAAATGTGACCTTCACAGGTGTGACATCTGCTTGTGGCTGGGAGCAGATGATTAGGCCACGGCGGCACTGCTGTGAACACTTCTGACACATGTGGTCTGCGCAGAGCCAGCGTTCTCACTCCGCCTTGAGCCACAGCTCCTGGAATGGAACCGCCCCTCTGGGGAGGCTGGGCCGAGACCCCATCTCCAGCGCGCGTGGGGCAGCACTGAGCACCGGTCGGCCTTTCTGGCTGGCAGGCGCCTTCTCTCCCATTTTCCTCCCATCACCTAGGGCAGCGCCCCGACTGGGAGCCCAGACCCTGCTTGCTCCGTCTGTGAGCCCCCAGCAGCAGCAGGTGGAGGCAGAGCAGCCCAGGGCGGGGGAGCCTCCCTTCCACCTCTGTCCCCACTGCCTCCCCCGCCTCCTGACGCCCGGGTCCCGCCACAGGACCCTCAGGACGGAGGCAGACGCAGGGGCCGTGACGGCTGGACGCTCACTCGGGGGTCTCCTCTTCCTACCAATGTCCACATTTTGCAGATGGGGAAACGGAGGCGCAGGCTGGGGCCTCATCTCTCTCCACCTCGGTGTCCCCTCCTGACGAAGGGGGGCCCAGAGCGTCTCCCTCCGCGTCGCTGGGAGGATGACCAGGGCCCGCAGCGGATGGAGCACGTGCTGTCGCTGCTGCCCGTTTTGCAGGCCAGGCTCAGAGCTGTGCTGACGCTCGCCGAGGGCGCACACCGGGCAGCGGAAGCGGGGTCTGAACCCCGAGCGGAGGGGAACCGGAGTGGGCTGATGGTGGAGGGTGAGCTGTGGGGAGTGCAGCACCCCACACTCGGTCCCGGCCCAGAGGAGGGGAAACGGCTGGGCCTGAGGACAGTGGGGAGCCTGTGCCCCCGTCCTGGGCTCTTGACAAGCCGTCAGCGCTGACATTTATAACTGTGCCTAATGTGCCGCTGAACCCCAGGGAGCCTTTCCCTCTCTAATCTGCTGGCATTACCCAGCCTTGAAATGACAGCAATTACCCCAGGGCTGGGTAAATGGCTGAGGGAGGAGGCGAAAGCTTCAGCCCTCAACTCAGGGCGGAGGGAGGCATCCGCAGGCACTCAGGTGCGCCCTCCCTCCCCCTCTCTTTCTCTGCCCAGGTTCGCCCTCCCTCCCCCTCTCTTTCTCTGCCCAGGTTCGCCCTCCCTCCCCCTCTCTTTCTCTGCCCAGGTTCACCCTCTCTCCCTCTCTCTGCCCAGGTTCACCCTCCCTCCCCCTCTCTTTCTCTGCCCAGGTTCACCCTCCCTCCCTCTCTCTACCCAGGTTCATCCCCCCTCTCTCTTTCTCTGCCCAGGTTTGCCTTCCTTCCCTCTCTCTGTCCAGGTTCACCCTCCCTCCCTCTCTCTTTCTCTCCCTCCCTCTTCTCGATCACTTCTCTGGGCCCTTCTGGCCTTCCTCACTCCCATTCCCTCCTAAATACACAGCCCTTAATAGAAGCATCATTTGTCTACCGGGAAAACTGAGGCTCAGGCTTAAGTGTGCTGCCCCAGGTCCTCCAGGAAGGAGTGGGAACAAGAGGTACACCCAGGAGCCCTGACTGGAAGTCCCAGCAGGAACCCCATGGAAGCAAGTACAGCCCCTCCACCTCGCCTGATGGGGCCACGGACCTCTAAGGTGGGTGGTGCGAGGCACACAGCTGGCTGCAGCGGGCCCTGGTTAGGGACCTAGCCCAGGTGGCTGCCTCCGCATCCTCATCCTCATCCTCATCTGTAAACAAATGATCACAACAGCACTGTTCTCAATATCCAAAAAATGGGAGCAACCCAAGTAGCCATCCACGGATGAATACACCAAGTGTGTCATCTCCAGACAAGGGACTGCTATTCAGCCATCGAAAGGAATGGAGTTCTGACGGGTGCCACGGGGCGGACCTTGAGAAGATGTTGCTGAGTGAAAGAAGCCAGGCATGAAAGCCCACATGGTGTGTGATTCATTTCTATGAAAGGTCCAGAATAAGCAAATACAGAGACAGAGGGTGGATGGTGGCTTCCTGGAGCTCAGGGGATGGGGAGTGGAGAGAGAGAGGGCTGGCTGAGGGGAGTGCTTTCTTGCTGGGCTGATGAAAACACTAAAATTGATCATGGCTATGGTTGCACAAGTCTGTGGATATACTAGAAGCCATGGAATTGCATGCTTTTAAAAATTTACTTATTTTGAGATAGAGTCTCTGTGTCGCCCAGGCTGGTGCAATCTCAGCTCACTGCAACCTCTGCCTTCTGAGTTCAAGCGATTCTCCTGCCTCAGCCTCCTGAGTAGCTGGCACTACAGGTGCCCGCCACCACACCCAGCTAATTTTTGTATTTTTAGTAGAGATGGGGTTTTTCCGTGTTGGCCAGGCTAGTCTCGAACTCCTGACCTCCTCACCTAAGGGTCGCTTTGGTTCCCTCCCAAAGTGCTGGGATTATAGGCATGAGACACTGCAAAGCTGAAGCAAGATGGAGTCAGATGATTCAGGGAAGGTGAAAGGAGAGGACCCAATTTGGGGCTTAGCCTGGTGTCCGGCCTGCAGAAGGCACTTGATGACTCCACCTCTGACCTCACTGCTCGGAGTGCGGGCCTGGGACCTTGTCAGGAATGCAGAAATTTGGCCGCAGCTCAGACTACAGCAGAATCTACATTTTAACGCAACGCCCAGATGAGTTGCATCCACGTTAAAGTCTGAAAATCACTGAACTGCGGTGATAATTCTATCACTATTCTAGCACAGTGATTCTCAAACCTGAGGGCTTGTTAAAACCCAGATGGCTGGACCTCACCTGGGGGATTCTGGTTCGTAGGTCTGGGGCTGGGCCTGAGACTCTGAGTTTCCCCGATGCTGCTGGTCTGGAGCCCACTTGAGAGCTCCTGCTCGAGGGTCTAGGAGGCTAGCTGGGTGTCTCATTCAAGCATGAGGTCTAATAAGGTGCACCTGCCCAATTCCACGCAGGGCCTGGCTAACCAGCAGAGAGGGCATGAACAGGACAGGCCTTGGGGACCAGTGGGCCTCAGCCTCGGGTGCACATGAGCCACTGGGGGAGCTTTTGCAGTCCACACACTGGGACCCCACTCCAGACCAACTGATTGGACTCAGGATGAAGCCTGGGCATCAGCATTTGGAAAACTCGCTTGGTGACTCCTGCATGCAGCCAGGACCGCTAAGGTCCTGCCCAGAGGGGAGGTGATGTCAGCTGTCCTCTTGCCTCACCAGGGAGGGAGAGAGTGAAGGGGAGGGAACTCAAGGCACAGGGCCAAGGCCAGTGTCACAGACATACGCAGAATCTAGGCCTGGAGCCAAATGTCTGCTTCCAGTCCCCAGAACATACCAGATCTGACCATTCTGGGCAGAAGTGGAAACGCAGGTTACCCTGCAGCGGCGGTGCCCTTCTGGGCTCCAAATATGAAAGAGATTTGGGGGTAGGTGGAGGCCCTGGAGCAGAGCTCACCAGAACAGGCTGGACTGAAATGCAACCGCCTCTGCCTCCACCTGCCCCTGCGGAGCACAACAGCGCTCGGCCGCCTCCAGCCCACTTACGAGCTCCCGCCAAGAACTGCTCTCTCCACCTCTTCACGGGGCTGCTTTTCCCCTTTAGAGCCCTATTTACATGATGGAGACCCTCACCAGAGCTCTTGAAGACAAGATTTGGTTAAAGCCATCCTGTGTGTGACGGGCTCGGGCTGGGTGAGGGCACTCTGGTGCTGATTGCCTATTACTCCGTTTTGAGTCCGCTTTGCAGCCAGGGTCATTATTTTTGCAGCCAGACACAGCTGGTTTCTCTGGACGTCACTGCTCACTTGCCTTTGTCTGCCCCTATTTATCGGGAAGATCAGCGGCTCTGATGTTCAGGCTGCCAGGGGACTTCTTAGAGATCCTGTCCCTGCTGGTTTCTGCGGGCCTCTCTCAAGCCAGGGCACTTCCATGGAAAGCTACTGGCTCACTGGAAGGCAGAGACAACTCACAAAAAAGAAGAGAGGTGCTCAGCGCCCTGGGAGGTAGAGCACAGGCAGGAGGACAGAGTCTCCTGTGAAATTGGTTTAGGCATCACAGACTTTCTGTTGGTGAGTGGAGACCCAAGGAACCCACTAGTTCATGCAGCCCCTTTGAACAAAGTAGGAGACTCCTCTTTCTTGGGAGCGCAGCTTGGTGGGAAGAACCCAGGTTAATCTCAGCTCCCCTGGCTCCTCAAGGCAGGCAACTTCTGCAATGCACAACCTAGACAACTGCACAGGGGGGCGTTGTGGGCATTCCTGCCTCTTGTACTCCTGACAGGACAACGGCACAGCAAACAGGCAGATAAGACCACTAACATTAAATGCTCTTGCCGACCAAGCACTCCTCATTAAGTACTGAGGATATAGCAGAGAAAGATCCCTGCATTGCGGATCTGGTCTGTTGGCAGAAACAGGTGAGAAAATTGTCACTTGTGAAGCAGACTGATGGGTGCAGTGCTGCAAGAAAAGCACTGAGAGCTAAAATGTGCTGCAGCAGGCGCTGTGCTAGGGCGCCAGGAAAGTGCTCTTACTGAGTCCTCTTGACAGCCCTGGAATGTAACTCAACTCCCACAGATGGCTCCAGGAAGACATGTTTACAAAGTGACTACAGCCACACCTCAGAGATATTGCAAGTGTGGTTCTATCTAGACTGACGCAAACAAAGCAAATACCACAATAAAGCAAGTGACACCAGTTGTCGGTCCTAGTGCATAAAAGTTATATTTACACTATAGTGTAGTCTATTAAGTGCGCAATAGCACTGTGTCTAAAAAAAGTACATACCTTAATTTAAGAACACTTTATTGCTAAAAATGCTAGTGATCACCTGAGCCTTCAGCGAGTCGTAACCTTTTTGCTGGTGGAGGGTCTTACCCTGATGTTGAAGGCTGCCGACTGATCAGGGTGGTGGTTGTTGAAGGCTGGGGTGGCTGTGGCAATTTCTTTTATTTTTCTTTTTTTGTGTGTGTGATGGAGTCTCGCTCTGATGCTAGGCTGGAGTGTAATGGTACAATCTCAGCTTAATCTCCGCCTCCCAGGTTCAAGCCATTTTCCTGCCTTGGCCTCCCAAGTAGCTGGGATTACAGGTGCCTGCCACCATGCCCAGCTAATTTTTGTATTTTTAGTATAGATGGGGTTTCACCATGTTGGCCGGGCTGGTCTCGATCTTTTGACCTGGCAATCTGCCCTCCTCAGACTCCCAAAGTACTGGGATTACAGGCGTGAGCCACTGCGTCCAGCCTGCAATTTCTTACAATAAGACAACAGTGAGGTTTGCTGCATAGATCCACTCTTCTTTCATGAAAGATTTCTCTGTAGCATGTGATGCTGTTTGATAACATTTGACCCAAAGAACTTTCACAGTTGGAATCAATCCTCTCAAATCCTGCTGCTGCTAATTTTATGTAATATTCTGAACTCCTTGTTGTCTTTTCAACAATGCTCATAGCATCTTTACAAGTAGATTCCATCTCAAGAAATCACTATCTTGGCTCATCCATTAGAAGCAACTTAGCTGGTCGCTGTATAGAGCACCTGTAATCCCAGCATTTTGGGAGGCCGAGGTGGGCAGATTGCTTGAGTTCGGGAGTTCAAGACCAGCTGGGCAATGGGCAAAACCCTGTCTCTACAAAAAACCACAAAAATTAGCCAGGCATGGTGGCAAGTGCCTGTAGTTCCAGCTACTTGGGGGACTGAAGTGGGAAGATCGCTTGAGCCTGGGAGGCAGAGATTGCAGTGAGCCAAGATCGCACCACAGCACTCCAGCCTGGGCAGAGTGAGACCCTGTTTCAAAAAAAGGAAGCAACTCTTCATCTGTTCAGGTTTGATGATGAGACTGCAGCAATCAGTCACATCTTCAGGCCCCACTTTTAATTCTCTGCGATTTCCACTACATTTACAGTGACTTTCTTTACTGAAATCTCGAGCTCCTCAAATTCATCCATGAGAGCTGAAATCAGCTTCTTCCAAACTTCTGTTAATGTTGATATTTTTTACCTCCTCCCATGAATTACAAATGTCCTCAACGGCATCTAGAATGGTGAATCCTTTCCAAATGTTTTCAATGTCCTTCGCCCAGACCAACCAAAAGAATTACTATGTATTACAGCTATACCCTTTATGAGATATATGTATTAAATAATAAGACTTGAGAGTCGAAATTACTCCTTGATCTGTGGCTGCAGAATGGGTGTTGTGTTAGAGGGATGCAAACAACATTCATCTCTTTGTTTGTCTCCATCAGCACATTGTCAATGAGCAGGAACTCTTCCTTCTGAGCAGTCATCTCAGCAGTGGGCTTACAATAGTCAGCAAGCCTTGCTGGAAACAGATGTGCTGTCATCCAGCCTTTGCAGGCAGAATAGATCTGGCATCATTCTTAAGAGCCCTGGGATTTGGGGGATGGCAAATGACAGCTGCATTAGCCCCTGACAAGAGTTAGACTGTCCTTTGAATCTTTGAAGCCAGGCATTGGCTTTCTGCAGTCTAGCTGTGGAAGTCCTAGATGGCCTCTTCTTCCAGTAGAAGGCGCTTTTGTCTTCACTGGGAATCTGCTGTTTAGTGCAGCCACGTTCGTCAGTGATCTTAGCTAGATCTTCTGGAGAACTCGCTGCAGTTTTCTCCATCAGCGTTTGCTGCTTCACCTCGCACTTGTATGTTATGGAGTGGGTTTCATTCCTTAAACCTCATGAACCAACCCGTGCTGGCTTCCAGCTTTCCTCTGCAGCTCCCTCACCTCTCAGCCTTTATAGAATTAAAGAGAGTGAGGGCCTTGCTCTGGATTACGCTTTGGCTTAAGAGATGCTGTGGCTGGTTTGATCTCTCCAGATCGCTCAGACTTTCTCCCTATCAGGAATAAGACTGTGTCACTTTCTTATCCTTTGTGTGTTCACTCAGAGCAGCACCTGTAATTTCCTTCAAGAACTTTTCCTTTGCCTTCACAACTTGGCTAAGCATTTGGCACAAGAGGCCTAGCTTGGTCGGGCGCGGTAGCTCATGCCTATAATCCTAGCACTTTGGGAGGCCAAGGCGGGTGGATCACGAGGTCAAGAGATCGAGACCATCCTGGTCAACAAGGTGAAACCTCGTCTCTACTAAAAAAAAAATACAAAAAATTAGCTGGGCATGATGGTGCGTGCCTGTAATCCCAGCTACTCGGGAGGCTGAGGCAGGAGAATTGCTTGAACCCAGGAGGCGGAGGTTGCGGTGAGCCGAGATCGTGCCATTGCACTCCAGTCTGGGCAACAACAGCGAAACTCCGTCTCAAAAAAAAAAAAAAAAAAGAGGCCTAGCTTTCAGCCTACTTGGCTTTCAACAGGCCTTCCTCACTAAGCTTCATCATGTCTAGTTTTTGATTTAAAGTGACAGGCATTGGGCATGGTGGCTCATGCCTCTAATCCCCACACTTTGGGAGGGTGAGGCAGGAGAACCACTTGAGCCCAGGCGTTCAAGGCTGCAATGAGCTACGATCACACCAAATAAAGTGAAAGACCCGAGACGCTTCCTTTCACCTGAACACTTAGAGACCATTGTAGAGTTATTCGTTGGCTTAATTTCAATATCTCAGAGAACAGGGCTGCCCGAGGAGAGAAAGAGAACAGCCATTTGGTGGAATAGTTGGAGCACATGCAGCCCTTCACTTCACTTTCTTATTGGCTTTTGGTGCCCAAAACAATTACAATAGAAAGATGCAAGATGACTGATCACAGATCACCATAACATATAGAATAACAATGAAATACTATGAGAATTACCAAAATGTGGCACAGAGACACAAAGTGAGCCCACGCGGCTGGAAAAATGGCACCGATAGGCTCGCTCAATGCTGGGCCACCACGAACATCCAATCTATTTAGGGTTTTTTTTTCTTTTTTTTTTTTTGAGACAGAGTCTCGCTCTGTCACCCAGGCTGGAGTGCAGTGGCACGATCTCAGCTCACTGCAACCTCTGCCTTCCAGGTTCAAGCAATTCTTCCTGTCTCAGCCTCCTGAGTAGCTGGGATTACAGGCGCCCGCCACCACACCCGGCTAATTTTTGTATTTTTAGTAGAGACGGGGTTTCACCATGTTGGCCAGGCTGGTTTCAAACTCCTGAGCTCAAGTGATCTGCCTGCCTCAGCCTCCCAAAGTGCTGGGATTACAGGCAGGAGCCACTGTGCCTGGCCTAACCTCCGGTCTCTTAAAAACAATGCAGTATCTGCAAAGGGCAGTGAAGCGGAGTGTAATAAGGAGGCCTGCCTGCATTTGCACTGCCCTGGGCGGAAGTAAGGGAACAGCCCAGGGGCACAGAGGCCCCCAGAGGGCAGCAGCAGTGGGCAGCTGCTACCACCCCCAGGGCCACCCCATTGTGACCCTGTGAGCCCCTGGTCCCAAGCAGATACGCCCCCCTCCCTCCCAGCCCCAATCTGTGCTGGGAAGCCAGAGACAGGGACATGTAGGCTGAAGGGGCAGCGTCCAGGGGTGCAAAGCAGGGTGGAGAAGGGTGGAGGCTGCACGTGTGATGATCCTGGGAACCCAAAACTATCCGAGACAGGTCTCGATCAATTTGGAAAGTTTATTTTGCTAAGGTTAAGGAACTTGTTAAAATGCACGATCTGAATGAAGAGACCCCAACCAGGCTTTGTGTGAGCAACGTGGCTGTTTATCTGGGTGCAGGCAGGCTGAGGCCGAAAAGGGCGTCAGCGGAGTGCGGAGGGATGGGAGTTGGTTTTTATAGGTTTGGGGTAAACAGTGGAAAGTTACAGAAGTTACAGTTGGAGGTTTTTTGCAAGGTGGGAGGGGGTCGTGGAGTGTGGCATCAAGAGGTTGGCCAAGGCCATTCACAAAGTCCAATGGCCTTGTCAGCTGAGACCAGAATGAGAAACAATAGAGAACGTCTCAAAGTTAAGCCAGTGCCAGGGGTTGATCATTTCTTCCTCTTTCTAAGATCTTACAGCCATTTCAGTTTTCTAATTCCAGAAGGCCTTCCAGAGGTGTGCGTGCCGTTCGTGGGGGTCGCCATGCTGTCCACGGCGCAGTCAGACCTTACACAGCTATGATGCTGCTGTATGGTCACACGCCTGTGACACAGCCTCAGGAGGACCTGACGACAAGGTGGTCAGGGCACAGCTTGGTTTCACACATTTTAGGCAGACAGAAGGCATCGGTCAGTATGTGTAAAATGTACATTGGCTCAGTCCTGAAAGCCGGGACACCCGAGGCCGGGGAGGGGCTTCCAGATCATAGGTAGATAAGAGCCAAATGGCTGCATTCTTTGGAGTCTCTGATGAGCCGCCTGGGAGCAGAGGGTGGAGGAAGAGTCATTGAGACCTTAATCTGGCTCAGTGAAACCACAGGACAGAGGAAGCAATCTGAGGTGCATTCATCTCAGATGGCAGAGGCATGGTTGAGTTCCCTCATTCACAGGAATTTCCTTGTGGTAAGTTTTTTTCTTCAACTTTTATTTTAAATTTTGGGGTACATGTGCCGGACGTGCAGGTTCGTTACATAGGTAGACGTGTGCCATGGTGCTTTGCTGCACAGATCAACCCATCAGCCAGGTATTAAGCCCAGCATCTATCAGCTATTCATTTAGGATAAAGAAAATGTGGCATGTAACTTTTTAAAAAAAATTTTGTAGCTATCTTATTTAGGAATAGAATGGAGGCAAGCTTGTCTGACAAAGTTCCCAGCTTGACTTTTCCCTATGGCTTAGTGATTTGGGGGTCCTGAGATTTATTCCCCTTTCACAAACCTTATTTTACAAATGAAGACTCAAAGATGGTCCAGAGAGATACAGTAACTTGCCGAGGGCCACACAGCTCCTCAGTGTTAAAGAAAGTGCCAGCTAGGCGCCATGGCTCACGCCTGTAATCTCAGCACTTTGGGAGGCCGAGGCGGATGGATGGCCTGAGGTCAGGAGTTTGAAACCAGCCTGGCCAATCAGTGTCTACTAAAAATGCAAAAATTAGTTGGGCATGGTGGTACATGCCTGTAATCCCAGCTACTCCGGAGGCTGAGGTAGGAGAATTGCTTGAACCTGGGAGGCGGAGGTTGCAGTGAGCCGAGATCATGCCACTGCACTCCAGCCTGGGCTGCAGAGCGAGACTCCATCTCAAAAAAAAAAAAAAAAGGAAGTGTCAAAGGCTGGGCAGGCAGCCCCCATGCCAAACAGCCCCCAGAAACACAGGGGACGTTGAAGGTCCCAGAGAGAGATGGCTACTCTGAGAGAGAGCTGGGAATGACTCTCCCCAGAAGCTGAGAGCCAAGGCCAAGTTGAGGTGGGAGGAAGGAGGGGGTGGAGTAAAACTCCCAGTGGAAGCATCAGCTTGTGGAGGAGCCTGAAGGCAGACAGGACGATTGCCATGTGGGGGCCAGGCAAGTGTGCCAGGCTCCTCAGCAATGCTGACCAGAGGTCACTCTCGTCACCATTTTGGTTTTGGCAGGTTCTGGCCGGCTTCTTTACTGCAGGCTGTTCTATCAGCAAGGTCTTTGTGACCCATATTTCATGCTGAGCTCCTACCTTATCCTGTGACTTAGAAAGCCTTAACCATGTGGGAATGCAGCCCAGTAGGTTTTGGCCTCATTTTACCCCGCTGGTATTTAAGATGGAGCTGCTTTGGGTCAAACACCTCTGACACTTCCAGAGCTGTAGAAGTAGGAAGTAGAGTTGTCGGTAAGACTGGGGGAATGGAACCGGAGAGGGAGGAGATAGGGTGATCGCTGGGCTTCAGACCTGGGCAAGGAAAAGGGTGCGACCTCCGATGGAAAAAGAGGAGTAAGCTTGGGGAGGAGACGTGTATCAGCCAAGATTCTTCCTTGCAACCCGTGCCAGGCGTTTAGCATGTGAAGGATTCATGAAGGAGAGAGCCAGCTCACAGATTCTTCAAGTGGCCCAGGGGGCAGGCCTGCAGCCAGAGGTCTATGCAAATCCCAGCCCAGGAGAGCACACCACCAGTGCTGGGGCCAGATGCTGTGGCTACCACCGGACCTGGGCGTCGGCAGCCACCTGGCCAGAGCGGCTGGCACAGTGTCTACAGATCACCACGCAGGGCCGGTGACCGTCCTGCCTACCAGCTCCCATGTGCATGTCCAGGTGCAAGGAGTCCTGGGAAGCACATTTCTGCCCAGCACGAGGGAGATTCCCCAGGCGTACAAAGGGTGTTCAAAAATGCCAACCCGACAAAAATCACGACCGGTGTGGGACAGGCAAAAGAGGAGGCAAGTTCCACGCTGGCCCCATAGAGATGGAGCGGCCTGGAAGACCTCCAGGTGGAGCGATGCAGTAGTCCTAGGTGCATATCCAGAAGTCTGAGCTGTGCCATCTAAGCCATTTTTTCCTGGGAGATTTTAAGCAAAGCTTAAAATTACGTGACGTTCTAACCCTCACTCAGACCCTGGTTAAAAAGCATTGTGAAGCGGGGGTTTTGTGGATTTAGAAAATTGTATATTCAGTTGTGGTCTGATTAATCTATTTTCTTTACTTTAAAAAAAAAAAAAAGTGGCCAGGTGTGGTGGCTCGCGCCTGTAATCCCAGCTCTTTGAGAGGCCAAAGCAGGTGGATCACTTGAGGTTAGGCGTTTGAGACCAGCCTGGCCAACATGGTGAAACCCCATCTCTACTAAAAATACAAAACTTAGCTGGGTGTGGTGGTGCACACCTGTAATCCCAACTACTTGGAGGGCTGAGACACAAGAATCACTTGAACCCAGGAAGTGGAGGTTGCAGTGCGCCAGCCACTGTACTCCAGCCTGGGCGACAGGGTGACACTCTGTCTCAAAAAAAAAAAAAAGTCATGATTTACTGGTGTTTGGGTTTGGGTTGAGCTTGAGAAATTCAAATATTGATTCTTGGAGTCACAGAATTTCTCATGTGCAAAGAGCCTTAGAGGGCCCCATCCATAGCACAGACTCCGCCACATCAAGGCCAGGAACCAGGGTGGAAGGGGGCTGGCATGGCGTGGGCGTCAGAGAGCCCGAGTGTTCAGACCTGGTTCTGCCTCTGAGCTTGTGTCTGTGTGTGTAAAATGGGGGTGAGAGTCCTCCCTTTGTGAGCTAGTCAGGATTTCATAAACTATTTTTAAAAGAGAGGGTATTGCTCTGTTGTCCAGGCTGGAATGCAGTGGCGCAGTCAGAGCTCACTGCAGCCTCTAACCCCTGGGCTCGAGCAATCCTCCCACCTCAAGTCCCAAAGAGCTGGGACTGCAGGTACCTGCCACCATACCCAGATTTAAAAAAACAACAACAACAAAAAAAACTTTTTGTAGATATGGGGGTCTCACTGTGTTGACCAGGCTGGCCTCAAATTCCTGGGCTCAAGCAATCCTCCTACCTCAGCCTCCCAAAGTGCTGGGTGTGATTTAAGTGTCTGGGAAAATTCATCAATGAAGCCATCAATCCAGGACTTCTCTTTTTTGGGAGGTTTCTGTCTCTGATTACTGAGCCAACTTCTTTACCAGTGACAGGTCTATTCAGATTTTCTATTTCTTTGTGATTTAGTTTCAATAGTTTGTGTATTTCTTTTTTTTTTTTTTTTATTTCATCTATTTTTTCCAATATATTGGTTTGCAGTTGTTCATGCTATTCACTTTTTTTTTTTTTTGGGTTCCCATTATGTGGGAGGGGATTCCAGAGAGCTGGAAATCCGAGTTTGTGTATTTCTAAGACTTTGCATGCTTCATTTAGGTTGTCCAATTTGTTGGCGTACAAGTGTTCACCAAATATAATCCTTTTTATTTCTGTAAAATCAGGGGTAATGTCCCTACTTTCATTAATGATTTTGATAATTTGAGCTTTTTCTCTTTTTTTCTTAGTCATTCTTGTTAGCTTTGTCAATTTTCACTGGTCTTTTAAAATAATCAACTTTTGTTTCATTCCTTTTCCCTTCTCTATTTTATTGATCTCAGCTCTAATCTAAATTATTTCCTCTCTTCTGCAGTTTAGGCTTAGTCTGGTTTTGGTGGGTTTTTTTTTTCCTAGTTCCTTAAGTTGTAAAGTTAAGTTGTTGATTTGAGACCTTTCTTCTTCTTCTTCTTTTTTTTTTTCGAAACAGAGTTTCGAAAACAGAGAAGGAACTTGATTAGAGGGTGCAGGGATGAGAAGCTTACTGCTGTGGGTAACCAGGGTTTGGTCCTTCTGGGGACTTCTGGGAGACTGTGTACAGCATGCTTTGGGTCATCCCGACCCAGAGGTATGGGAGCCAGGGATTTACCCACCTGCCCCATCCATTGTTAGGTGAGGGCTGCTCCTGGGGTGGCGGGCTACTCCTAGGGTGTCAGCTGCCAGGCCCTCAGGCTTGCCCTGGGCACACAGCAGCGTGTCCTTGGGCCAGGGGAAGTCCTCCGGCAGAGCCTTGGCTTTGCAGGGAGGGGCTGTTGGGGAGAACAGACTTTGGCTGCTCCAGGAGTGTGGGGAGGCATCCTTCTTTACACACAAGAAAAGAAGCTCTGGGAGTCCTCTGTGCCACAGCCTGACCACGACCTCTGGCCCGTTTGACTTCGGCATGGCTGACAGGCAAAGCTGCCAAGGCTCAGCAAGGGAAGTGGGGCCAGGAGAGGCCGAATCTGGGGCACACGCTTGTCTGTCCTCATCCCCGCAGATGTTTCCTTTTCCCAGTCCCTGTTTGCTATTGACCGCCCTGCTCCCGGCAGCATCCATGCACGGCTCATCCACCGTTTGGACACATTTATCTAGTACCTTCTAGGGCCTTGTAGGAGGAGTCAAGCAAGGCTTCGAAGGGACATATAATTAATTAGGGTGAAAAGCATAGAAACAAATAATTCAGGACCCAGAAATGCATTTCGATTGATGGAGCACAGAGTCCTGCCGAGAAGTTGCTCCTGTGCTTGAAGCCCCCGTGCGGAGGGAACTTGCCTGCCCTGGGATGAGTCTACACCCTCCCGATCAGGTTTTTGGATTTTAGGGATGGAGAAGAAAAGGTTCTTGAAGACGTCCCAACGGGCCTGGCGCGGTGGCTCACGCCTATAATCCCAGCACTTTGGGAGGCCAAGGCGGGTGGATCACAAGGTCAGCAGTTCAATACCATCCTGACCAACATGGTGAAACACCATCTACTAAAAATACAAATATTAGCTGGGCTTGGTGGTGCACACCTCTAATCCAAGCTATTCAGGAGGCTGAGGCAGGAGAATCGCTTCAACCCGGGAAGCGGAGGTTGCAGTGAGCCGAGATTGTGCCACTGCACTCCAGCCTGGATGACAGAGTGAGACTCTGTCTCAAAAAGATATCCCCACCTCAAAAGGAGGCTTTGAAGTTTGCCAGAGCAGGGAAGAGAGTAGCACACAGGCTTTTCCACCAGGAAGTGGCATTGGTAACGTCTGTGCTCATTTCATTTACCTCTCCAAAGTCTCAACCCCAACTCTAAACCACAGACAAGACTTTTGAGGGAAGACCTGCCCTCCGGTCTGCGCCGACCACCTCTGAGTCAATTACTACTCTGTGAAACAAAGCACTCAAAAGTTAGCCGCAGAGACAACCCTGTTGTTTCTCATAATTTTTGTGCCTGAGGAATTCCAGGACCACTTGGCCAAACAGTCTATCGTGTGCTGGTGGTTCTGAGCCCCTGGCTGGGCACCTCTCCCTCTTATGTTTATTTGCGTGGCTCGTTGAGCTTCCTCACAGCATGGCAACGCAGGCAGCTGGTCTGCTCACGTGGCATTTCAGCAAACGAAGCAGCAGCTGCATTGCTTCACACATTCTGCTGCTCCTCAGCAAGTTACACATCCTCCCAGAACCGAGGGGAGACAGACCATGTGCAGAGGACGAATGGGCTGGAGAGATTACTGCAGCCTCCACCCCCGCCAAAGAGGAACCCTGTGGGGGTGAACCCTGTGCCACATCCTCAAGGTGCCAGCTCTGCCCTGCGACGGAGAACTGAGAGGTGCCAGTGGCCTGCATGACTCATACTGCTGTTCCTTGCTGGGGCTAGCTCAGAAATCATGTCACCTAGGTAGCTGGCCCCATGCTGCGTGTCAATGATGGGGTTTTGTTGGTACTGGTACATGCTCAGTCAGTATCTGGATTCGAGTACATGGAAATTCGTGGCACTGAAGGAACTCCAAGCATCGTTGATCACATACATTTACCATGACATTGGATTTCTGCTACAGGTGTGTGAGGTGAGCCAGGAGGGCACTGCCATGCCCCTTTTTAAAGATGTTAAAGCTGAGACCCAAAAGTTTACATGGTGACCCTGCATGTGAGCTGCGGATTAAAGATGAAGGCTGCCAACTTCTGTTCCCAAGACCTCCCCAGCCCCTGCGGGGGGCCTGCAGGAGGCCTTTACTCCTAGTTAGAAAGTGGAGCTTTCGCCGGGCGCGGTGGCTCAAGCCTGTAATCCCAGCACTTTGGGAGGCCGAGGCGGGTGGATCACAAGGTCAAGAGATCGAGACCATCCTGGTCAACATGGTGAAACCCCGTCTCTACTAAA
>NW_016107853.1:2047951-2052513 GCF_001604975.1 Cebus imitator
AAAGTGGAGCTTTCTAGGGGAGTTAGCCATACTAAAGGAGAAGGGTGGGGAACAGAGGAAGAGCCTGCCCCCACCACCCACTCCCTGCAGAAAAACAGCCCTTGAGGCTGGGCACAGTAGCTCATGCCTATAATCCCAGCACTTTGGGGGGCAGAGGTTGCGGTGAGCTGAGATCATGCCATTGCACTCCAGCTGGGCCACAAGAGCGAGACCCTGTCTCAAAAGACAAAGAAAAAAAGAAAAAGAAAAACGGCTCTTGAATCACCCAAAGTCTAATGAGGGAAATCCAACTCATCCTAACTTCTCTTTTCACATAGTGGAAACTGAGGCACAGGAGGAGAAGGGGCCTGGCCAAGTTCACACAGAGGTAAGTGGCAAAGCTGGGGCCTGACCTGGGTTCCCTGAGACCCCCGCCTTGCTGCAGTGCCCTGTACCCTTCCGGGGGCAGGGGCAAACCACATGTCATCCTGCTTTCCGAACAAAACAGCGGCACCAGGCTTCTACATGTTAAACATTTGGTTTCTTTTTAAACATTTTCGTCAGCTGTCCTCTGGGCTTTAAAAATAGAGCCAGTCAGACGCAGGCCGGAGCTAAGTCAGGGAGCCGGCCTGAATATTCAGCTCCAGGGTGCAAAAGCACCAGGAAAGGGCAAAGCCTGATGAATTAACCCGTGTCCCTGAGCAGACAGAGCCAGCGCCTCGTCCCACTTCCTGTGGCTCCCTCTGGGTCTGGGAATCTGGGGAAGAGGGGCCCTGCCCACAGGGAAGCAGGGTACAGTGTCCAGGCTCAGCAGGACCTAGGTCAAGTCTCTGGGATCTGGAAGGAATGGGACAGAAGCTCCCCAGTGAAGTGAGACGGGCCAGCTACCTTGGGTTTGCCTCTTTCAGGAAGCCCTCCAAATTTTTAGTCTTTCACCTCCCAGGAGAGCCATGGAGAACTACTTTCTCTTTCTTCCTGCCTGGCTCCTTCGAAAACACTCTTTGCCCCACCCAAGCAGCTGCCATACCCCTCCTTAGAGTTCAAGGCTAAAAGGGGGCTGTGGGGTCCTTGACCTTGCCTAACCCTGGGTTCCCAACCCCTACACCCCCTCGCTGTGAGATTGGCTGACTGGTTCTCACAGCTGTTTATCCGTCCTGCAGGGGCTCGCTCTGTAGGGTGCAAACGAGGCTGGGAAGAGCGGGCTGTCACCTTGACAGTGTTTATAATCACCTGGGAACAGGGGAACAGGGTGTGTGCAGCAGGCTGATGGCCTGAGATGCCATAACAAGATGGGGCCACGGGGGAGGGCGGGGCAGAGACAGACGAGGCCAACAGAGCCCCCGCCACCTCGACTGCTCTCCCGCGTGCCCCGCCCCTGCCTGCGTGCACAGCCTCATGGGCCTGTTCAGTCCCTCCAAGGCCCCCTCCCTGCCCTGGGTCTTCACACCCAACCCCTCTACCCCATCACCACCACCTCCTGGACCGAGCTGATTCCTACTGCTCCTTCATGTCCCGTTTAAATCTCCCTCCCTTCCTTAGGAGATGGCAACGAATGAGTCAACAAGGAAGGGCTGGAGGAAGGACGGTCCAAGTTTAAGCAGAAGATGCTCTTTGGGAGACCTGAGACCTGGAGGTGCCATGGGAGGGCTGAGCCTGCGCACAGGGAAGAGCGCTGGGAGCAGAAAGAACAGGTGCAGGAGCTTTGGGGGGAGCGCGGAGGCTGGAGAGGTGGAGCCAGTGGACAAAGATGAGGCCGTGGTGAGGACTTGGGCTTCTGGCCTAGTGAAGTGTGAGCCATGGGAGGGTTTTGAGCAGAGGAGGGAGGAGAGCTGCCTTAGACTGGGGGAGAGCAGACTCTAGGGGGCAAGGGTGGGAGCAGGAGCCAGCAAGGAGCTGACCCAGGGCCACAGTGACGGCTGATGGCAAGGCTGTGTTCTGAGTGCAGCTGGAGTCAAAGCCAGTAGAATCTGACGTGAGAAGGGACGGTGTGGGCCGGGCGCAGTGGCTCACGCCAGTAATCCCAGCACTTTGGGAGGCCGAAGCAGGCAGATCATCAGGTCAAGAGATTGAGACTATCCTGGCCAACATGGTGAGACTCCCCCTGGGACTACAGGCACTTGACGCTGCACCCGGATAATTTCTCTATGTAAAAATACAAAAATTAGCCAGGCACGGTGGCGCGGCCTGCAGTCCCAGCTACTCGGGAGGCTGAAGCACGACAATTGCTCGAACCCGGGAGGTGGAGTTCGCAGTGAGCCGAGATCGCCCTACTGCACTCAGCCTGGGCAACAGAGTGAGACTTTGTCTCAAAAAATAAATTAAAAAGAAGGGACGGTGTGAGGAGAAGGGAGGCCAGGCCAGCCCCCGAGCAGCCTTCTTCTGGGGCTAGCTCAGAAATCATGTCACCTAGGTAGCTGGCCCCATGCTGCGTGTCAATGATGGGGTTTTGTTGGTACTGGTACATGCTCAGTCAGTATCTGGATTCGAGTACATGGAAATTGGTGGCACTGGAGGAACTCCAAGCATCGTTGATCACATACATTTACCATGACCCCCACACCCCTTTCCTCCTTGGTAGAACTTAGCACTACTGACATGGATGACCCAATCATTAGCCATCCTGCATGTCCTCTCCCTGTGCACTGGCTCCTGCTGTGTCCCAGCATCCAGCTCAGTGGAGGGGCCAGGCCGTGTCCAGTGGGTTTCTGAAGGCTTTTTGGAAGGCAGGGTGGGGGCTGTCTCATAGGAAGTCAAGGGCCAAGTACAAGAGGCAGTGATCAGGCCTTGGCCATGGCCGGGACCCCACAGACATCTGCAAAGGATCAAACGCATGAATGGGCGGGTCACAGGTATCAAATCCCACTTAGAGGGAAATGCGCCCCTGGTGTCACAGAATTCACAGAGTGGTGGCCCCCGGCAACGTCTTGTCAACTGAAAAATCACACGATCTATAAACGTACAGAGGAGAATTTGTTTCACATAAAGGGGTAGGACCTGTAAGCTGGGAAGCAGGCCTCCAGCCGAAGCCGGAGGCAGGCGCCGCGGAACGGACTGGCCAGGTGCACACGTTCAACAGGCTATCGGACGAGCGTTCACCGAGGGCGGATCATGCACACGTGTGATGGGCAGGCATGCATGCTGGAAACAGACGCTCGGGGCCGCACAGAAAAATCAGCACTGACAATCGATCTCTCAGCAAAGCAATTTTTACTTCCTGGACTGCAGGAATGGCGCTCTCGCTAGCCATCTTGGCACGAGAAGACAATGAATAAAGGAAAAGCAAACATATTTATCCCTGACTCATTTGGGGTCGCCCTTACTGCTGTGTCTGATTTCTGTTGGTTGGCGCCAGACCTCACAATTCAAACTAAACCCCGCTTGGCTAACAACTTAAAACTTTTCTTGCCGGGCGCAGTGGCTCAAGCCTGTAATCCCAGCACTTTGGGAGGCCGAGGCGGGTGGATCACGAGGTCAAGAGATCGAGACCATCCTGGTCAACATGGTGAAACCCCGTCTCTACTAAAAATACAAAAAATTAGCTGGGCATGGTGGTGCGTGCCTGTAATCCCAGCTACTCAGGAGGCTGAGGCAGGAGAATTGCCTGAACCCAGGAGGCGGAGGTTGCGGTGAGCCGAGATCGCACCATTGCACTCCTGGCTGGGTAACAAGAGCGAAACTCCGACTCAAAAAAAAAAAAAAAACTTTTCTAAACAGGTAAAAGCAATGGAGAGCTGGGACATGCCTGTGAGCACGTGCTGCAGATATTTTGGTTAAATTACAAAGGCATAGAATATACTAAATTACAAGAGCATAGAATATATACTATGTGCCTGTAAGCACGGCATGTCTAACAGTTACACAGGATAGGGCTTACCAAAGAGTTATTAGCACACTTAACGATTTACTGTTTAACAGGAAAGGAAACTTTAAAGAAGAACTTTTCTGCTTCCCCCAATGCACATTACTTGCATGTTATGCTCACCTTGGGGCGGAGACTTAACAATTTAATGTGTTATCATTCAGCCCTCCTCATCAAAAGGCGAAGCAGGGGCCGGATGCGGTGGCTCACACCTGTAATCCCAGCACTTTGGGAGGCCTAGGTGGGTGGATCACTTGAGGTCAGGAGTTAGAAACCAGCCTGACCAACATGGTGAAACCCTATCTCTACTAAAAATACAAAAAATTCTCCTGGCATGGTGGCAGGCTCCTGTAATCCTAACTGCTTGGAAGGCTGAGACAGAAGAATTGCTTGAACTTGGGGGGTGGAGGTTGCAGTGAGCCGGGATCCCACCACTGCACTCCAGCTGGGCGACAGAGCGAGACTCTGTCTCAAAAAAAATGGTGAAACAGGAACATGAAGACACTCAGTGCACAGCCTCTGAAAACCTACCAGAGGCCGTCCATGGTCTGTGGTCTCATCAGGAGAAAGTTCCTGAACTCAGTCGCTTGTCCAGTGGAGGCTATAGACACAGCTGATGGGCAGGGCTGGGGGTCCCCTGTAGTTACTCCTGGTAGACAGGGCTGGGGGTCCCCTATAGTTACTTCTGGTGGACAGGGCTGGGGGTCCCCTGTAGTTACTCCTG
>NW_016107853.1:2054780-2058588 GCF_001604975.1 Cebus imitator
CTGGTGGGCAGGGCTGGGGGTCCCCTGTAGTTACTTCTGGTGGACAGGGCTGGGGGTCCCCTGTAGATACTGCTGGTGGGCAGGGCTGTGGGGGGTCCCCTGTAGTTACTCCTGGTGGGGCTGCAAATTGTTCTAATTTTGCATAACTCGAAGCCAGTGGTTGTTCAGCTGGTAGAGAAAAAGAAAGCCCGTACCTGTTAGAACAGTTTATTCTCTAGGCAGAGAGTGTGACTTAACCCTTGCCTGGCTCGGCCTAGGTCCTGTTTATAATTTGATTTCTTGTTGCCACAGAGTCTGTTCCATCAGTCTTCTGTTCCCTATTTTAACATTAATGCTGGTCAGTTGTGTCTAAACCACAAAATGGAGGGGGGTGGCTGGGTGCAGTGGCTCACACCTGCAATCCCAGTACTTTGGGAGGCTTAAGTGGATGGATCATCTGAGGTCAGTAGTTCGAGACCAGACTGGCCAACATGGCAAAACTCTATCTCTACGAAAAATACAGAAATTAGCTGGGCGTGCTGGTGTGCACCTGTAGTCCCAGCTACTTGGGAGGCTGAGACAGGAGACTTGCTTGAACCCAGGAGGCAGAGGTTGCAGTGAGCCAAGATCGTGCCATCGCACTCCAGCCTGGGTGACAGAGCAAGACTCCGCCTCAAAACCAACAACAACAAAACCCCATGGAGGAGGTATAAAGAGGCACGTCCCACCAACTGTCCTGTCACAGCCAGGAATTACATGTTTAACATTTACTGGGGTCCCCATGGATAAGAGAGGGGACTCGGTCTGTTCAGTCTGTTGTGGACCCCCAGAATTTAGTTTTAATTCTCCGTCTCCACCATCAGGGACCTGATCTTTAGCTTCATGTGTTCAGAAATTGTTTTCTAGAGGCTCCAGTGGGGAAGGGGCTCTGGGGCCTGGAACCAGGAGACTGTGAGACAGAGCCAGTGGGTGCACAAAGAGAATGAAGGTCCCCAGGCTAAACTGTCCCAGTGTCCCGGTCCACTCCCTGCTGACACGTCCCGGCCTGGGGTGCCCAGATCTGGAGAAGCGGCCTGGCCAACTCAGAATCCATGCAGGGAGTGAGTCAGGGTCCTTCAGGCCTTATCCCGGGGTGAGGACAGCCTGCAGCCACTTGCTCCTTTGCTTGTGTCGGCTGTGAGCTCAGGAAGGCAGGGCCCGGCCTGGCCTTCCCCGCACAGTCTCACGCCTAGGACAGAGCCCACCCCGCTCACAGTCCATCTGCCTGCTGCCTTCACACAGCAGCTTCAACCCAAGCTGAGGCCCGCCCGGCTCCTCCTGCAGCTGCCACCAAAGGCCAGGCTTGCTGCAAAGGCTGCGCCACAGGTGGGCGTGTGGCTGCCAGAACTCTGCCGGGGCAGGAGGCTGCACAAGAGGCCCGTCCGTGGCCGCTCTGCCCATGGAGTAGCCTTTCTGTTGTTTCTTTCTTTCTTTTCTTTTTTCTTTTCTTTTTTTGACATGTAGAGTCTTGCTCCATGGCCCAGGCTGGAATGCAGTGGCTTAATCTTGGCTCACTGCAACCTCTACCTCCTGGGTTCAAGCGATTCTCCTGCCTCAGCTTCCTGAGTAGCTGAGATTACGGGTGTGCACCACCATGCCCAGCTAATATTTCCATTTTTATTAGAGACGGGGTTTCACCATGTTGGCCAGGCTGCTCTCAAACTGTTGAACCTCAAGCGATCCCCTTGCCTCGGCCTCCCAAAGTGCTGTGATTACAGGCGTGAGCACTGCGCCCGGCCCGTTCTTTTATTTCTTTGCTTCTCTAATGAACTTGCTTTCAAAAACAAAAACAGGTCAGGTGCGATGGCTCACGCCTGTAATCCCAGCACTTTGGGAGGCCGAGGCGGGCAGATCACAAGGTCAAGAGATCCAGACCAGTCTGGCCAACATGGCGAAACCCCATTTCTACTAAAAATACAAAAATTAGCTGGGCATGGTGGTGTGCACCTGTAATCCCAGCTACTCGGGAGGCTGAGGCAGGAGAATTGCTTGAACCCGGGAGGGGGAGGTTGCAGTGAGCTGAGATGACACCATCTACACCCCAGTCTGGTGACAGAGTGAGACTCTGGCTCAAAAAGAAAAAACAAAAAAACCCACAAAAATTTTAAAAAGAGGCCCATCAGTGCCCTGGGGGAACGGGGCCATCCTGAGTCTGGGGGTCGGTCCCTGGGTGCTGGTCCTTCATCTAGGGCAGGAACTTGTGGAGTGGCCGGGGCTGGGGTTCCAGTGTCCCAGTCCTTGCATGTGGTTTCACGGCCCCTCCCCCCACCACCCAGGGCCTGAATTCCGCAGAGTCAAACTCAGTTCCTGGAGAGATCTCTGCTCTCCAGCAGCTCTGGCTGAGCCTGTCAGTCTCATGGTGGTCGCTAGGAAACGGGACATGCATTCAAGCTGGTTCATGGCATCCCAACGATCATCCTCTCCGAGCGATCTGTCAACGCCCAAGTCCCTCCTGCCTTTGGCTTCTGCCTGTCACCTCCCCCTAAGGCAGCTGGCCGCTTTGTATGTGATGACCCTGGGAAGCTGGCTCTGACCTCACCTGCCTGAGAAGCTGCCTCTCCTCCCAGCCACCCTCACCCTACATTCTTCTGATCTCCAGCTGAGTCCTAAGCCCTGACCTTCCCACAGTCAGCAGGTTTCCTGTTGTTCCCAAGGATCTGCCTTAGTCCCTGAGGAGACAGACCATTTGCTTCACACTCTCATCCTCCACTTCCTAGCTGTGTGGCCTTGGGCAGGCTGCTGGCCCTCTCTGAGCCTCATTTCCACATTGTAAAATGAGGACAACGTTAGCACCTGCCTCTCTGGACTGCCCTGAGAACCGAATGAGCTCCCATGCATGAGCTCACCCTGAGACTGCCGGCACACATGGGTGCGACTGCCCTTGTCCTTATTCTGGGGTCCCTGCAGCACCGGCTCTGGGGTGGGACCATGCCTCTCCCTGGCCCGGCCCCCCAGACACCCCCAGCTGCAGGACCCTGGGTGAGGGGCCCCCTCTCTGGGCTCCAGATGTCCGTCTCAACAGCGTGGGACCAGAGAGGGCAGCTCCAGGAGTCTCTCTCTTCTTGTCCAAGTCTGAGTGGAACCAGATGTCCTCTGCTGACTCGTGGGAATATTGGAACACCCAGCACAGGCTCTCCCAGGACTGTCCTCCAGGCGACAGCAGCCATCGTCCTCCCCATGCCAGACCCTCAGACCCCACGTTCCCCATGCTGGGATGTATCCCAACGTGTGAGGCAGTGCTTCTTAGTATTTTCTGGATCATACGCTTCTTTGAGAATTAGAAAAACCAATCACACTCTTCCCAGAGGGCGCCCTGAGCAGAGTGAAGAGCCCCTGTCTATGATGTGGGGATGAAGAGCAGCTGTGAGCGTCAGATGGACCAAGCCCAGATCCTGGCTGCGCTGGGATTCAACACGCCTGCGGGCATCTCAGCTTCTTCCATCTGTGAAGCTGGAGTGTTAATAGCACCCACCTCAAGGATTTGATGAGATCATTCATACACATCACTTAGGAGATGCTTGGCACACAATGAATGTTGGCAAGCCCACACTCACCTGCTCTGCAACCTTCCCAAGACCACCCCCTCCCAGCCTTCACCTCCCCTCCCTGCCTCTGTCCTCCCCCTCCCAGCCTTCACCTCCCCTCCCTGCCTCTGTCCTCCCTCTCCCTGCCTCTGTCCTCTCCCTCCCTGCCTCTGTCCTCCCTCTCCCTGCCTCTGTCCTCCCTCTCCCTGCCTCTGCCGTCCCTCTATGTGCCTCTGTCCTCCCCCTCCCTGCCTCTGTCCTCCCCC
>NW_016107853.1:2059190-2061731 GCF_001604975.1 Cebus imitator
TCCCTGCCTCTGTCCTCCCCCTCCCTGCCTCTGTCCTCCCCCTCCCTGCCTCTGTCCTCCCCTTCCCTGCTTCTGTCCTCCCCTTCCCTGCCTCTGTCCTCCCCTTCCCTGCCTCTGTCCTCCCCCTCCCTGCCTCTGTCCTCCTTCTCCCTGCCTCTGTCCTCCCTCTCCTTGCCTCATATCCATCTTCATCCCCATTTCCACTACCAGGGAAGCAACCGTGTTTGCATCTTCTAATCCAAGCTTGCCAAACTGTTTGTTAGTTCTTTTTTTTCTTTTCTAATGAGATAATCATATTGTCTACAAAACAACTAACTGTATCTCATTTTCAATATTTAAATATTGTGACCAGTCCATGTATATCTGAAAATAATTTCTTTTTTGAACTGTTCAAATCTATCTATCTATAGATTTATCTTGTTAGATGGTGGATATAGAGTCTGATTAATTTTAGATATTGGTAGAATAAGGTTAAGTAGATGTGTGAAAATATTAAGGGAGGTGGGGCACAGTGCCTCACACCTGTAATCCCAGTACTTTGGGAAGCTGAGGGGGTGGATCACTTGAGGTCAGGAGTTCGAGACCAGCCTGGCCAACATGGTGAACCCCAACCTCTACTAAAATTACAAAAAATTAGCCGGGCGTGGTGGGGCTCAGTTCCAGGTACTCAGGAGGCTGAGGTAGGAGAATTGTTTGAAGCTATGAGGCAGAGATTGCAATGAGCTGAGATCACACCACTGTACTCCAGCCTGGGAGACGAGAGCAAAACTCCATCTAAAAAGAAAAAGAAAAAGAGAGAGAAACAGGAGAAAGAAAGAAAGAAAAAAGAAGGAACGAAGAAAAAAAGAAAGAAAGAAAAGGAAGGAAGGAAGGAAGGGAGGGAGGGAGGGAAAGGAAATGTTAAGGGAAATCTCCAGAAAAATAGAAATAGAATGTATAACTTGTAAACTATTAGAGAGAAAACTGAAATTGAAAAAACGAAATCAACCCAACAAATATCAGGAAAAAGAAGAAAGACAAAACATGGGAAGTAGAAAACAAAAACTTATATAAAAGGAATAAGTTCAAACATTTCAACAATCACATGTAATAAATGTGAATGGGTTAAATTCACCTATTCAAGAGTCTCCCTAGACAAAAAACCTATAGGACCTATATAGATTTGAATAGTTTAAAAAAGAAATCGTGGCCGGGCATGGTGGCTCACGCCTGTAATCCCAGCACTTTGGGAGGCCAAGACAGGCAGGTCACGAGGTCAAGAGATTGAGACCATCCTGGCCAACATGGCGAAACCCCATCTCTACTAAAAATACAAAAATTAGCTGGGCATGGTGGCGGGCACCTGTAATTCCACCTACTTGGGAGGCTGAGGCAGGAGAATTGCTTGAGCCCGGGCAGAGGTTGCAGTGAGCCAAGATCAAGGCACTGCACTCTAGCCTGGACAGCAGAGTGAGACTCCATCTCAAAAAAAAAATAAGAAAAAGAAAAGAAATTGTATTACATCTGCCAATTTCTGAGAAAAGCATATTAAGATCTCTCACTCTAACTGTAAAATTGTCCATTTCTCTTTATAGTTCTGAGTTTTTGTGTTAAATATTTTGAAACTATGTTAAGGGCATAAGACTTCATAATTTTTATTTTGCTGGTGTATTGTCTCTTAGCAACGTGCATTCAAATTTCCTTTTTTAATAAAGTTTTTTATTTGAGCTCTATTTTGTCTGATATTGATGTATGCTCACCAGAAGCTTTCTGTTAGAATTTTTAAAATTATATCTTTTTCTACTCTCCTGTTTAGAACCTTCCTGGGTCATTAGGATTTATTTATATGTGTTTTCTGAAGGCAGGATTTTTTGACCTTCTTTTTTTTTTGGTCTAGGGAGACTCCTGAATACTCAAATTTAACCCGTTCACATTTATTGTATGTGAGTATTGAAATGTTTGAACTTATTCCTTTTATATAAGTTTTTATTTTCTATTTCCTGTGTTTTGTTTTTTGTATCTTTCCTGATATTTGTTGGTTGGACTTCATTTTTCCCATTTCAGTTTTTCCCTCTGCTAGTTTATAAGTTACACATTCTCCCATTTTTCTGGAGATTTCCTTACATTTTCACATACTACTTAACTTTATTCTATGAATAGCTACAATTAATCATAATCCATATCTACCCCTTATCAAGACAAGTGCTTTAGCACTCACTCTCTACTGCTCCATAAACACCTCAATCCTTTAATAATATCTAATATTTTAGTTGCATTGTTATTAATTTTCAAGTAATCAACACTTATTAAAAATTTAATAAGTTTTATTGGTTTATTTGCTCCTCACCATCTCTTGTATTCCACTTCTTTTTTGTGACAGGGTTTTCCTCTGTCACCCAGGCTGGAGTACAGTGTCTCAAAAAAAAAAAAAAAAAGTCTATTTGGACCTTACTTCATCCTCACCGGCCGTCCAGCATCTGCTCAGTACATGTAGGAGCCCCCCTTTCTCTCTCTCCGCCGCCCTAGGGACTCAGCTCCTCTCTGTTGCAGTCAGTGGTTTCG
>NW_016107853.1:2061921-2069321 GCF_001604975.1 Cebus imitator
GGGAGGGGACCTTTTGGAGGAAAGAAGAGGTGGGCAGGGCCTTCAAGGAAGAACAGGCTTCAAATAAGTGGGGAGGGAAGGAAAAGATTCAGTCTGGAGGTGGGGGAGGCAGGAAGGACAGGGCAAGGCGAGGTGTGAGACTGTCGGGGAAGACCTTCATCTGCTTTGTTTAGGCAGAGGTCAGGGATTCAAACATCATAGGGGGCCCGGAGGTGACAAACCTGTGACCAGGGCTGGGTCCAAGAGGGCCGGAGACTGAAGCCTGGGGCAGGATGTTTAGTTACTGCCCAAGCAGCCAAGCCGTCTGTGCCCAGCTCCTGAGGGCTTGCAGTAGAGGATATAAAAGAACCATGAAAAAATACGGCGGGCCACCAAAGCGCTTCTAGGGCTGCCAGTTTGCAACCTCTGATGTGTATGGGTGCCCAGTGTTGGCACCATGGGAGGGGCCCACAGCAGATGGAAGCTCCCATGAGAACAGGAACGCACGCATGTCTTTCAGCACCTGGCTTTCTCCTAGCCAGGCCCGTGCAAGACCCCAGCCACCCCCCAGTCTGTCTCTGGACCGGGAATGCCCACAGCACTTTGCCCTTTCAGATGAAGTCACAGCTCAGGCAATTCATCCTACCCTTCCGCCAACCAAGTGGTTGAGGTCCCCAGGGCCTACCCACAGGAGCTTCAACGTGCCTGGGGTCAGAAAGAGATGCTGGTCATTAGGAACACCCCTGTGGGACCAGAACATGGGGCGGGTGTGGTGGGGTGGTGACTGCAGGCTCCAAGGGAGGCCCCTCCAGGGAAGCAGTGAGGACCCGAGCATCTAGAGCTGGTCCTCTGGTGCCATCCAGTGGCCGTTTGTGTGAACTGCAGCCCCACAGGGCTGCCTGATACTCTCCAGAGCCAAAACTGCCAGGCATAGGCAGAAACCGGGCCGAGAATACAGGATTTCTGCCCACAGCCTCATCCCCTCAGCCCCGCTTCTCTCTACATTTTAAGGAGACTGATTATTGCTGGGTTCCTTTAGGCCCCGACCTGTGGGTACAAACCAGCTTTGCTAAATCTGATCAAAGACTTTTTTTTTTTTTTGGGGCAATTTTACCCAAATTGCCAACAGGACAGAGACGATTCCTGGACAGACGATTTGGTTACTGTTTGTATGTCTGTCTGTCCTTAAGCGTCATCTTGCGGCAGCCCTGGCATAATGTGGCTTAGGGTCTGTGACGCCCAGAGGAAAAGACGACTCTTTTTTGGACTGCGCTTGTGGAGACCCAGCCTCTCCCTCTCCAAAGCCGCAGGGACCCTCAGCCTCGCCCCCAGGCCTGGGCAGCTCGGGATAAAGGCAACACTGCAAAAGCTGTTCCCGACACAGCCCACACGGACTCCCCGCTGCAGGGAAGTGAGAGCCAGGGCTAGTGAAGAAAGCACCAGTAAAGACAGGTGAGCAGCAGGTGCAAAGGCGCAGGTGAGAGGCCTGCGAGGAGCCCCAGGAGCCCGGAGTGGGGGGATGCGAGGGCCAGGTCCTGAAGGGTCTTCCCTCAGTGCTAAGCTAAGGAGATCCCGCTTCATCCCCAACATGACAGGGAGCTGTGAGTGGGCCGGAGGTGCAGCCCAAGGCCCGGCTGCACCCTACGGAGCCCTGGCTTGGAAGCAGAGCGGCTTTCCTCTTCCGGCCTCTTTAAGGTCTTGCTGGTGGTGGGTGCTTGCAGTTTATGGCTGGAGACAGGTTTCTGCGGGCCAAGGGTGAGCCCCTTCCCCGGGCAGGCTGCTCATGGGTCCTCACTGGAGCCCTGGGCCTATCAGGCGCTTGTCCGCAGCAGCCCGGAGGGGAAGAGAAAGAAGAGCTGGCCCACGAGGGCAAGAAGAGCACAAAGGAAATGGGGCCCTTCCCCCTTCTTTCCCCGCAGCGGCCTGTGCCCATGCACCCCCATCATAAGCACCGGTGAGTCATCATTGGGGCTGTGCTGCCACCTGGTGGCCATATCAGGACAATGCCCCTGGAAGGACTCCCAAGTTCCCGTGGAAGGCCCCTTTTTTCCATTTGGGACTCCCACTATTGAGCCCACCACCTTGCTTGACAGAGGAAGTCAGTTTCCCCAATCAAGCAGCAACATTCTGGAATAAATGTCCCTATTTCCTTCAGCCCTTTCTTCTTTTTTTTTTATTTTAAGACAGTCTTGCTCTGTGGCCCAGGCTCGAGTGCAGTGGTGCAGTCTTGGCTCACTGCGGCCTCTGCCTCTGGGTTCAAGCAATTCTCCTGCCTCAGCCTCCTGAGTAGCTGGGATGACAGGCGCACACCACTATGCCTGGCTAATTTTTGTGTTTTTAGTAGAGACTAAAATCTTGGGAGACAAAACTTGGGAGCAGCGAGGGGCCTGCCAGTGAAGTCTTGCCTGGCTGCACAGGTGCTCTGAGCCCCTCAGGTCTGGCCTCAGCTTCATCTGACCCCAGACTGCATGGCCCCTGCAACCCTCAGCCCCAGCTCACTTCACCAAGCAGGCAGTTGCCCACCAGAGTTCTTGGCCGTGGTTCCTCCACGAACACTTAGGATCCCCTGGGTTTTTCCTTTCCAGGCCGAGGGAGAGCAGGGGGCCTTGGGGCCCTACCTGAGGCTCACCTGCTCGGCCTCTCTCATGCCACGCAGAAGCAGCCCCTCATCAGCCGGGGTTTCTGTGGGGTTCCTGTTCTCTTGCTCATACCCCTCAACACAAACACCTACTATTGAACCAAGACAAATGGGGGTCACTTCCCAGGGCCCTGGCTCATCCTCCAACAGCGTGGCCCTTCCAAGGCTCTCCTCCCATCCAGGACCAAAGGCAGATTTCAGTCATCTTCGTCCCTACCCCATGGACTTCCTGTCCTGGATAGCACTGGCCCTACCTTCCCAAGGGTGGCGGGGTCGTCCCCTGGCCTGATTGGCAGGAGTGCAGGGAAGAAAACTGGGGCAACAGGGGTTGCCTATGAAGTGCTGTCTCCATTGCATATGTAAGCGCCAGGCCAGTCACGTGGTGGAAGATTAATTCGCTCCCATCCCCTCTTCACCCTCCCCTGTCCCAAGGCTGGCAACGGAGGCCACCTCGGTGGCTAGGCCTGCCCCTCTGGCCTCTAAGAATTGGCCTGCTCTGGCCTGACCCTCTCTGCCTGTCCTGTGGTTTTGCTGCAAGCTGAGCGCCTGGAACCCCCTTCAGGTGGAGGCCTTGAAGCTCCCAACCTGGGCCCTCCTTTACCCAGGAACACCTGGGCCCCAAGAGAATGCCAGGCCAGAGGGCAGTGCCAGGAGACTACAAGCGCAGCCCAGCACAGCCACCACCTAGGGCAGCCCCAGCAGGCCTGGCCACGCAGAGATGGTTCGCGCCATCCCTAACCGTGAACCGCTCCAGCGGGTGGCTCCATGGCTGATCACAGGGGTGGGACACAGTAAGCTCTAAAAAAAACAGCTATTGTAGTGACGCTGGATCGGGCCCCAACGAATGGGGAACCCTGACCCAGAAAACTGAAGAAACCCCACGGTCTTTCTGCCCTGCAGCCGAGGCCAGCCGGGAGGACTCCATCCGCATCCCGCTGCCATCTTTTGAACCATGTCTATACGCCGGGCGCTCCGAGAGAGATGCCCTTAAAATATCAATTTTGCATTTAAAAAACACCCCCACTGAGGCCCAGGCATAGACGTAGAGCACAGAGGTCTACGGCGGGCAGGTTGGGAAGGAGTTGGGGGACGGTCACCCTTCCTCCACCCTGGGCTGCCGCTCCGACTGCCAAGCTTCCCTGCCCGGCTGGGCTGCCCCAGGCCTGCCTCCCTCACTCAGCATTGGAGCCCCCAGTGAATGAAGACACTTTTTTTTTTTTTTTTTTTGAGGCAGAGTCTTGCTCTGTCACCCAGGCTGGAATGCAACAGCACCAGCGCAGCTCGCTGCAACCTCCGCCTCCCAGGTTCAAGCAATTCTCTGCCTCAGCCTCCCAAGGAAGTAGCTGGGATTACAGGCGCCTGCCACCACACCTGGCTAATTTTTTGTATTTTTAGTAGAGACGGGGTTTCACCAAGTTGGCCAGACTGATCTCGAACTTCTGACCTCGTGACCCACCCACCTCAGCCTCCCAAAGTGCTGAGATTACAGGTGTGAGCCACCGTGCCTGGCCCTGATGACACATTTTACAGCCATGTGACCCCCCCCGTGACACCCCCAGCAGCCCACGTAAGAAGACCATGCGATGGAACCTGAGGGCTGGAAAGTGCTGCTGGGGACCCTCGGTACATGGGACGATACCACGCAGCCTCTGTCGCCTGTTGGCAAGCAGGCCACACTTCAGCCCTTGTGTGCATTTGGGGATTTAGACCCAAACGCTGGAAGTAAACTTCATCTGGTGAGACTGCTCCCACGCCTGTCCTCCAGGGCAATGGCCAAGGCTCGGCCAGAGCCCCTGCAACATGGATCATCCCTGGCCTGGGCCCGGCTCTGTTATACACCTGCATGTCCCGGTGTGAAGGCTATTCTGCTTACAGTGACCTCAGACCAGGCCACCTGCCCCGAGCCTGGCTGTGAGGTGTCACTGCACTCGTCACAGGCCCTGCTGCAGGGTTTGCCACCCCCCCCACGCCGCTATTTCTGAGCCCTTTCTGCACCATCATCTGCCACCACTGCGGGCCAGAGCTTGGCTGCTTGCTCGGAGCATGGGCATGTTGTACCAGCTGATCCACCTTCCTGGGAGGGTCCACAGGCCAGGAAGCAGAGGTAGACAGGGCAGTAAGAGAGCAGGAAGGACAAGAAGGCAGAGAAAGCCCTCCTGGTCAGCCTGTGTGACCTCTGGGGGTAAGCATGCCCTGGGCCTCCCAGGCCCACAAGCTTTGCACATGGGTGGGTTTGAGCTGCGTTTCTGACACAGGCAAGTGGAATTCTGGAACCTGGAAGGGGGCCAGGGAGAGGTGGGGGCGGCAGGACATCAAGGACCTCACCCAAGCCAGGTAGGGGCTGCAGTGGGGAAGCAGCGAGGGACTTGGGTGGGGGCAAGGCCAGGCAGCATTGGCCCCTCCCCAAGGACAGGAGGACGCCCTGCACAGACAGGGATGAAGGGCCAAGGGGGAGGAGCCTGGGGACAAGGACAAGGCAGGGCTGCTGGAGGTCCCAATGCTGAAGAGCAGGTCGGGGATTCAGAAGCCTCCACCCTCTGGCAGTGCGGAGAAGCAGGGGCACGTTCCCCACGCAGCTGAGCATGCGGCCGGGACTCCTACCTGCTCCACACACCTGCTCTCCCAGCGCCCTCTCCACCTGTGGGATGTTGCCCCTTCCAGGGGCTCTGGTTCTAGAGCTCTGAATCTTTCCAACATTTTCAAATGAATCACAACTTCCAGCGAGAGCTAAGCCACTGAGAGGCCAGCCCTGTGGGTAAGGGAGGGACAGAGCTGACATGCCATGGGGCGGAACCAGACCTAGCTCTCCTATCAGGGGTGGATTTTCTTTTCTGGGGTTCACAAACTGGTTCTGATGCAAAACACATGCTTCCCAAGCTTCCAAGAAAATTACCTTCATTTCAATCAGGAAATGTTTATTTTTTTTTGAGATGGAGTCTTGCTCTGTCGCTCAGGCTGGAGTGCAGTTCCCCGATCTCAGCTCACTGCAACCTCTGCCTCCCAGGTTCAAGTGAGTCTCCTGCCTCAGCCACTCGAGTAGCTTGGATTACAGGCACCTGCCACCACGCCCGGCTAATTTTTGTGTTTTTAGTAGAGATGGGGTTTCACGTGTTGGCCAGGCTGGTCTCAAACTCCTGGCCTTAACTGAGCCATCTGCCTTGGCCTCCCAAAGTGCTGGGATTACAGGCCTTAGCCACCACACCCAGCCTCAATCAGGAGAATGTTGACATGATCATGAATTTGGGGTCCTGGCCAAGGTCATCAGCTGCGGTGGGTGCCCTTCCCTTCCCAGTGCAATGAGGACTCAGCGGCCAGCTGAGCATCTGGGTGCAGACAGCACCTCGCTCGTCCACGCCTGCTTCCCATTTTCACCTTGGCAAGCTCCCCCCAGCCCTGGGCCTCTGCAGGGGCCTCAGCCAGGGGCTTGCCCCTCTTTTCCACCTGGGGGATCATGGCGGGACCCGAAGCCCTCGGGGCCTCCTCCTGCCGCCCTGCAGTGCCTCAGCCGCCCCTCGAAGCACCTGTCACCATCACAGCAAGTTGCTTTGAGGCATCCATCAGGTGGGGCCATGTTCTGAAGGATTTTTGTCCCTGCAATGATTTTTCTTCTTTAAATAAATTACGCGGCTGAAGCAGCTGCCCACCTCGGGTGAGTGATGACAGCCGAGAGCAAATTCAGCAATTTGGAAAATGGAGTTCTTCAACTGGCCTTTAAAACTGATGGCAATTATCGGTCTAAAAGAAAAGGTTTCGGAAGAGTCCGTCTCCTGAAAGAATCAGAGCATATTATTCTTGCGAACGTTTGGTTAGGAGCGGACAGAGACTGTCCGGCCCTGCCCTAAACTCAACGAAGATCCCCTGGCCGGGGGCACACAGCAAGAGGCAGGAGGGAGCGACCCAAGTGGGGCCCCGCCAGGCCCTGCTCCCCTCTGTGGACAGAAGACCCCAGGGCCCCTCCGCAGCTCCCTAGGGGTCCATGAACACCGCTCTCAGCAACCTGACCCACACCCCTGCACCAAGTCAGCCCCCAGGCCGGAGTTCTGCCTGGCAGGAGGAGGGAGGGAGAAGCCCGGACACGGCTGAGAAAACCCACAGAGGATTGAGCTTCTGTCCCCAGCAGAAGGGCCCCCAGGATGGGAACAATCCAAGCTGCTTTCTGTACCCCAAGTTGTAGTCACAATGTTTTCAGGGTGTGGCTGGCCCGAGAGGGTTCCTGTGACTCCAGTCTTCCGAACCTCTTGGTGGGGCAGTCCCTCTCAGGACAGAGGGCGTGGAGCAGGTGGACAGACCCCCCGGGGACAAGAAGGGAGATGCACGTCTCACATTCTCCTGGCCCTTTAAGAGGAGGGACTTTCAGGGCCCCCGGGGTGAGACCTCAGACAGCAGGAAGAGTCAGGGGGCTCAGGAGCAGCTGGGGAGCCAGCACCGCAGGTCACCCTTCCTTCCAGAGCCATGTGGCAAGACAGCCAGGACTCCTCCAGCCACCACTCTGCCTGGACCAGGTGGTTTGAGATCACGTGATGCAACCCCAAATAAATTCCTGGTCCAGCCTCTCCCCTTCACCCTAAAGAAAAATGTCAGTTCAGTGGGTGGGGGGTGGGGGCACCATGGAGACCTGCCTTTGGCCAAGCCTAGAGGAGTCCTTCCTCCCTAATCTGGGGTGATAAAACCCTGGAGGAGTCCTCCTTCTCTAAGCTGGGTGATGGTGCCTGAGGAGTCCTCCTTCCCTAAGCTGGGTGATGGTGCCTGGAGGAGTCCTCCCTCCCTAAGCTGGGTGATGGAG
>NW_016107853.1:2069851-2076899 GCF_001604975.1 Cebus imitator
AGGAGTCCTGCCTCCCTAAACTGGGTGATGGAGCCTGGAGGAGTCCTCCCTCCCTCTCCCTCCCTAAGCTGGGTGATGGCGCCTGGAGGAGTCCTCCCTCCGTAAGCTGGGGTGATGGAGCCTGGAGGAGTCCTCCCTCCCTAAGCTGGGTGATGGCGCCTGGAGGAGTCCTCCCTCCCTAAGCTGGGTGATGGTGCTTGGAGGAGTCCTTCCTCACTAAGGTGGGTGACGGAGCCCAAGCTCCTGAGACTGTAAGGACAGGAACATCCAAAAGCTCAGCCAGCTTTGAGCCGTGGGCACCTCCCCTTGTCTTCTCTCCTATCTGGCCCTGCCTCCAGGGCAGCCCAAAGCATCTCTGCCACGTTAAGGCAGAAGGGCCTGCCAGTAAGGCCCAGAGCTGGGGTGGGTTAGGGGTGTGAGAAACCCCTGTTCCCTTCAAGGGCCATGATAGGAGTGTGGCCAAAACAGTAAGGGAAGGGCATAGGGACAGAAAGCGGCCCCAAAACCTCTCCAAAGGGCAGCGGGGAGGTGCCTGGTTCGAGCTGTCACTCCCCAGTGGGTGAAAAGGAACAGAAGCTGAGGCTCTGACACCAGCCTTCTCCCCAGGACTCCTGCAATCCCACAGAAACTTGGCCTTGGGAGAAGAGCAGAGGATGGGGGACCCAGCTCTGGGCACTGGGGCAGGTGCGGGAAAGAGGCACGGGGCCCATCTCCGAAGCCTCACCCACCAGAGGGTCCCCCACTAGGGCCCAGCCTGTGAGGCAGGGGCTGAAGTCATGCCTTCCTCCACCTGTCTTCAGTGCAGTGGAATTCCCCAGACACAAGACTTGAACCTGGGTCAAGCCAGGAGGGCAGACGCCAGAGGACCTGGGGGCAGACCACAGCCTTGAGCTACACACGTGAACAGCATTTATTTTTCATGCACTCAACACACGTTCAAGCCGACGGACTCTCTGCTGGGCCCTGAGTGGGGCCCTGGGGACAGAGGTGCGAGAAACCTCTGAGCTGGTTGAGGCCAGGGCCGGTATCGTTGTCCCCCAGCACAGAGCCTGGTGGCCGCTGTCACCTAATGAGTGTTTGCTGAATACACGGCAGGTCGTGTGGGGTGAGCAGGCGGGGCAGGGCCGCTGGAATAAGGGGTGCTGTGGCAGGGCCGCTGGAATAAGGGGTGCCGTGGCTGAGACCATGAGGGGCTCATCCCCACCTGGAAGCACCTTGGTCGCCAGGTTCCTGGCCCTCCTTGCTGATGGCTGCAGACCCAGGAAAAGGGAACCCCCCCACCGCCTCAGAGAACTTGCTAGGGAGTGGAGAGGGCCACCAGCCCCCAAACAGTGGCCCCACCTCCTCCCTGTCCTGAGCCCCCCGGCTTCTGGCAGCTTGCAGCCTGCTGCCTGAGGTCAGGCTGAATGGCCTGGGACCACGTGTCTGTGTCCAAGGGCCTGGAGGGCCCAGCCCTGCCCTGAGATCAGGTTAAGGCCTGGCAGGGCTGGGGAAGGGAAAGGACATGCAGCAGGAGGTCATGGGCCCCGGGAGTCTGGGAGGGACCCCCAGGCCAGCACATGGACCCCACAGGCCCCCAGCTGGGAGCCCCACGAAGCACAGTCCAGCTCAGCTCAGCGGGGCCGCTTGCTGTCCAGAATGGCCTTCCAATCGTCTGCCCACGAGTGCAGCCTGCGGCGGGGGGGCTGCAGCTGCAGGTGCCGGTTGTGACAGGCAGTGAAGAGGATGTGCTCCCAGCTGGGGGTTGGCTCAGCCCCTGTGGGTGGGAAAGTGGCATCAGCTCAGCCGCGGAGACCTGGGACGCAGCTGCCGAGGGCAGAAACCTGGGTATCCAGGCAGGCCTCTGGCCTTGCCAAAACTTGTTTCCTCTGTGGAGTGGTAAGTGCACGCGCCCCTGCCTCACAGCGGGTGTGAGGATGGTGTGAGATGTGGCAAGGGGGCCCTCAGCATGTGCAGCCAGTGCTCGGTGGACAGGGACTGACTGCGGGCTGCCATCACCACCAGCACTGCTGAGGGACATGTGCTGGTTCATGCCACCCGGTGCTCCCCCGACTTCCCTCTCCATGCCCCGCCATCCTGCTGGCCTGCTGTGGGAAGGCCAAGTGGCAGCAGCTCTGCAGCTCCCCAGCCGCTGACCACAGGCCCTGCAGCCTCCCCAGGCTCCAAGCCCTCATGTCCACACTGGTGATGCCAGTGGGACGCCACCCCTTTGGAATATGCACCTGCCCCAGCTCCCTGTGGCTGGAGATGGAGGCCAAGCCGGCCTCTGGGCCCTCAAGGTCATGGGCCCCCACAGGCCACTGTCTGCCCCGGCTCTCCTGGGAGCCCACGAGGCTGGGGAGGGTGGGGCGGGTGCACTCGTGGGGTCCACCCTCTGGACGAAGTGACGGAGGTGGCATGTTTCCCAAGCCAGTTCCAAAACCATCAGGGAAAAACTAGAAGGTATTTTCCCACTGGGGTGTCCAAAAGACCGGACGGCTTCCAGGAGGAGACGGCTGTCCAGGGATGCTGGAGAGCCAGGCCAGGACAGAGCCGTGAAGCAGAGAAAAGATTCCATGGCCGAAGCTTTCCTTACCCGTTTTCAGTTAGCTAAACCAATAAGCTTCCCCTCTCCTGTTTTGTTTTGTTTTTTTTGAGACAGGGTCTTACTCCGTCGCCCAGACTGGGGTGCAGTGGTGCAATCACAGCTTGCTGCAGCCTCTACCTCCCCGGCTCAGGTGATTCTCTCACCTCAGCCACCAGACTAGCAGGGACCACAGGCATGCGCCACCAAGACTGGCTAATTTTTTTGTTTTTTTTTGTAGGGACAGGAGTCTCACCAGTTGCCAAGGCTGGTCTCCAACTCATGGGCTCAAACAATCCTCCCACTTCAGCCCCTGGAGTGGCTGGGACTACAGGCATGAACCATCCCGCCCAGATAATTGTTGTATCTTTAGTAGAGACAGGGTCTCGCTATGTTGGCCAGGGTGGTTTCAAACTCCTGGGCTCAAGCCATCCACCTGCATCAGCCTCCCAAAGTGCTGGGACTACAGGCGTGAGTCACCGCGCCACCGGTCTCCCTCTCCTTTCTACGCAGTTCAGTTCGACACTGACTGGCTTGTTTGATTTTTGGGAGGAGGGTCTTCTGTCCCAAGCCGCCTTCCCCGCAGGAGCTCTGCTCCGCCCTCCTGTCATTCATTACATTAGTCCACATGGCTTTTGGGAGAAAAAAGGGTTTTGTTGCTAAAAACAAACCTTTGGAAACCAGAATTGAGTCCCCGTGTTACATGAGGAAGTAAAGGCTTTGGAGCTGAAGGGACTCACCCAAGGCCACCCCTCAAGCTAACCCTGAGGCCAGCACCCACTCCTCCCAGCTCCCAGGAGCACCAGGCCACAGCCCACACGGAGGGGAGGAGCTCAGTGCCTGGCAAACAGCTGGTAACTAAGGGGGGCTGGTAGAGGCAGGAGGCAACTGAGCGCTCACTGCCCCGGAGAAGGGGGCCAAGGCGCGGGCCCTCCCCACGTGCTCCTCACCTGCCGCAGGCCACTTGCCTGTGATGTCCGGCCGGTCGTCTATGAGAAGGTCAGCAGAGACCACGGTCTTGTCTCTGGTCAGCACAATCTGCTCCAGAAAGTCAGGGCCGAGGTGCTTCTCTACCCAGGCATACTGGACGCCAGCAGGCAGGGCGGGTGGTGAGAAGAAAGTGACATCAGAACTGGGAGTCGATCAAGAGCCAGGGCAGGGGCCAGCCTAGACCTCAGCTAACAGGGGCATGGAGGGACGGGGCCTGACGTCGAGGCAGTCAGTGCTGGGAAGAGTCCAGCCCTCCAGCCCAGGACGCCGGCACTCAGGGAGTGCGCGTGGCTGGTCCACACCCCAGTAGCTGGAAAGCAGCAGTCACAGCAAACCCAGGCCTGCTCCTAACACACCAGCGAACACTGCGCAGCACCACCCAGGTGCAGGGAGCAGAGGGCAGCCATGTCTGCCACCCCCGCCGCCCACTGGGCCACTGCCACCTCCTGCCGCACCTGCATTAGGGTAGTGCACTCTGTTAGGCACTGAACAAAGAAAACCAAGACAAAAAGCAGTTCCTGCCCTCAGGGAGCCTACAGCAGGTGACAGTTGTCAAGGCCCTCTTAAACAGTGAGTTACATAACACCCACAGGCCCACAAAGAAGCCACAGGCTGCCCAAGGAAGGTTGTCTTCAGGACAGGCAAGCTGACCCCAGGGGCACCCCTAGCACAAAGCTCGTTCCAGGTGCTAACGAAAATGGGGCAGGGCGTGTCTGGGCTGAGGGACAGCAAGCGGGGTGCTGGCGCTCCCCAGGGGCGGGAGCAGACGGGGCCTGGCCATCCACCAGCACCCTCTTGCCGCCGGTGGGCTGTCGGCATCCTTTCCCCTTTCCTCGATTCCCTGGGGAAACTGACTTTTTCCTGCAGGGTAGCAGGTCCCGACTGCTCTCACCACCCCAGTGCAGCGCCGCCTAAGCACGGCACCTGCTCTGGCCCGTGGGGCCCAGGCACCCTGACTGAGCCCTGCCCAGCTCCAGGCTGTCTCTACAGCCACCCAGATTCCAACACCCTGGGTGATTTCTGACATTGGCAACCAACGCCTTAACTCATAGACCCTGTTACAACTACGGATGTTAACCAGCAGCAGACTCCCAGCAGAGGAGGGGCAGGGCTGGAGGCACTTTTTCCCAAAGCTCCTCTGGTTCCTGCATAAACAGAAACTCACACTGAGTGGCCCTGTCTGCGAAGGGAGCTCAGTGCATCGGCTGCCACCCTGGGGCAGAACCCGGGCAGGTCCGTGCCCTCTCAGGGACTCCGTTTTCCCCTGTGTATGACGAGGGGATGGGACATGGGTGCCTTGGGCTGGCTTTCTTCCAGTTGCAAGTCGCTTCAGGAGTCCTACTTCACAAAGGCAGACACCACATGACCCTCTGCAACCAGCCAGCACAAAGGACATGAGAACAAGGCTGGGTCTGCAAAGCAGGCTGGCTCCAGCCCCGTGGCGGTCCCAGCATCACCTTGCTCTGTGGCCACCTCGCTTACCTCACCCACCCAAAACAACCTCTTCTCACTGCTTGACCGTTATGCTTTTTCCTGCTCAGAGCCTCACACATGCCGTTTCCTCTGACTGGATCATTCCTTCACGGACGCCTGTGTGCACACATGCACACAGCAGACACATCTGCATGCACACACAAGAACACGTGCACACACACACACATGTGCACACAGGGCCCTTCTCCTAGCCCAGAGCACCTATCCTTCTAAAGCTGTCATCCTCTCAGCCTTCCCTGAGCCTTCCCACTCTGTCCTTCCTGGCAGTGTCACAATCGGAGCTATACATCTCTGTAACTCACTTCACATCTGCACCACTCGACTGTAAATTGCTTGTGCAGGCTAGATCGGGGGTAGGAGCCTGAGGCTAACGTTTTCAGCAGACCTACTGCACAGGCACGAAGTGTCCGTCATCGTATCAAACCTCACGGCAACCTTCCAGGTCGGGAGTTTGAGACCAGCCTGGCCAACATGGCGAAACCCCGTCTCTACTAAAAATGCAAAAAAATACAAAAAACCTAGCAAGGCGTGGTGGCAGTTGCCTTTCTCTTGCAGTTATTTAGCCAATATTGCATGAGGTACAGTTCTAGGAAGCAGAGACAACAGTGAACAGGAGACCCACAGAGTGCACAACGCAGGAGGCCCACGGGCCACAGACAACCCCAGCCGGTGGGCGAAGCCTCTGCAGTCAGCACAGAGCTTCAGCCACGCAGGGAGGCCTCACTGAGAGGGCGGCATCAGCCCTAGACCCGACTGACAAGGTGGCCGGCTCTCTGCAGGTTGGCAGGAACATTCCAGGCAGAGGGACCCACAGACGCTGATGTTCTAAGGCAGGCAGGTGTTCAGGCGTTTGAGGAATGGGGAAAACCCTGGAGTGTGGCTGGAACACGGAAAATCTGGGGATGTGGGAAGAGAAGGGTCAGGTTGTGTTTTTTTAATTTCCACTGCATTGTGACCCACGCTTTTGTAAGATGTGAAATCAAATCACGTGCCTGAACACTGCAGCACTGTCAAATTGCCATGAACACTTCCATCACACACACCGTTTCCGTGTTTTATCTCGCACCGGCGCCAACCTGCAGACAACATACGGAGCTGCTCTGCAGAAAGGGTTTGCGTGGGAGAATGACGCGCCACGACAGTGGTGACTAGATCCCGTACGGATGAAGAAACTGAGGCTCAGAGAGGGTCTGTGACTCACCAGCGGTCACACAAGCGGCAAAACAAAGTGGGCTGTTTGTATCGGGTTGTGAGAGTTCTTTATGTCTTCTAGAAACCAGTCCTTTATCAGATAATGCATTTTGCAAATTTTTTTATGATCTGTGATTTGCCTTTTCATTTTCTGAACAGGATCTTTTGAAGAACAGAAGTTTTGTACTTTTAGTTTTTATATGTACATATGTATTTATATGTATTTAACCCATTTGGGGTTAATTTTTTTTTCAAAACATTCTTGCTCCGTCCCCCAGGCTGGAGTACAGTGGCATGATCTCAGCTCACTGCAACCTCCACCTCCTGAGTTCAAGAAATTCTCTTGCCTCAGCCTCCCAAGAAGCTGGGATCACAGGTGCCCACGCCTGGCTAAGTTTTTTGTATTTTCAGCAGAGACGGGGTTTCACCATGTTGGCCAGGCTGGTCTCAAACTCCTGACCTTGTGATCCGCCTGCCTCGGCCTCCCAAGTGCTGGGATTACAGGCGTGAACCACCATGCCTGGCCAGGGTTAAATTTTATATATGATGCCAGGCACTGTGGCTCACGCCTGTAATCCCAGCACTTTGGGAAGCCGAGGCAGGTAGATCACCTGAGGTTGGGAGTTTGAGATCAGCCTGGCGAACATGATGAAACCCCACATCTATTAAAAATACAAAAACATTAGCCAGGTGTGGTGGCAGACATCTGTAATGCCAGTTACTTAGGAGGCTGAAGCAGGAGAATCGCTAGAACCCGGGAGGCGGAGGTTGTAGTGAGCGGAGATTGTGCCATTGCACTCCAGCCTGGGT
>NW_016107853.1:2076963-2078123 GCF_001604975.1 Cebus imitator
TATATATATATATATATATATATATATGTATCTATGATAGGAGGTAAAAATAGAAAAAGGCCTGGGGTTCCCCCGGAGTCTCCTGGAGCCTGGCCATGAGCACTCGTGTGGCCGCTGCTCAAAGATACCACCAGCTTCACGTGAGTGTCTGCCCCTCAGCAGGTTGCCTGGTCCCTGTGCAGTGCCGCAGGGATGAGAACAGCATCCACCTCGTGGGCGCCTTTGGGGATTCAGTGGAAAACTGTGCCTCAAAGTCTCAGTACTGCACCTGGCACCCAGAAAATCCTCAGAAAAAGGATTCTAGCTTTTTGTCTTATCCTCAAAATTAGGCCCTAAGCCCCCCCTTTTCCCACTGTGCTTCTGATACATATGAGCTGGGAACCTGGGCAAGCCAGTGACTTCCACTGTGAGGTCAGTTTCTGGTATGATCAAGTGAAAACTCTGTGAGGAAAGCTGAAGCAATGCCTGACACAAGATGTACTTAATAAATGTAATTATTATAACTAAACTTTAATAGCCCCAAATCATCTACGTAAAGCAACTAGAACTATTCATTTGCCAAAGTAACAGGATAGAAGGTCAATATACAAAAATCACATGTATTTTTGAAATAAAACTAGAAATCAATAACAAGAGGAATTTTGGAAACTATACAAACACAGAAACATTAAACAATATGCTCCTGAATGAAGTGGGTCAATGAAGAAATTAAGGAAAATTGAAACATTTCTTGAAACACGTGATAATGGAAGCACAACATACCAAGACCTATGGGGTGTAGCAGAAGCAGGACGAAGCATGCCACATCAGAAAAGAAGAAAACGCTTTTGTGGGGGTCTAATTTTTTTTTTATTTTAAAAAGGGGAAAAACTTCAAGTAAACAACATAATGATGCACCCTAAAGAAATAGGAAAACAAGAACAGGCCAGGTGCAGTGGCTCACACCTGTAATCCCAGCACTTTGGGAGGCCGAGGCAGGCTGATCATGAGGTCATGAGTTCAAGACCCAGCCTGGACAACATGGTGAAACCCTGTCTCTACTAAAAATACAGAAATTACCTGGACATGGTGGCACAAGTCTGTAATCCTAGCTACTCGAGGGGCTAAGGCAGAAGAACTTCTTGGACCTGGGAGGCAGAGGTTGCAATGAGCCGCGATTG
>NW_016107853.1:2078490-2082915 GCF_001604975.1 Cebus imitator
AAAAAAAAAAAAAAAAAAAAAAGAGCAGAGCAAAATAAATGAATATGAAATGAACGAAAAATACAAAAGATTGGCTTTGTGAAAAGAAACAAAAAGTTGGTTTTTTGGAAAGGTAAACAAAATGACAAACCTTCAGCCAGGCTAATTAAGAAAAAAAGAGAGATGACCCAAATAAGTAAAATCAGAGTTGACAAAGGAGACATTACAACTGATATTACAGATGTATAAAGGATCATTAGTGGCTACTATGAGCAACTACATGCCAATACCTTAGAAAATCTAGAAGAAATGGACACCTAGACACATGCAATCTATCAAGACTGAACCATGGAGAAATCCAAAACAAACAGACCGATAGCAAGTAACAAAAACTGAAGCCATAAAAAAAAGTCTCCCAGCAAAGAAAAGGCCAGGACCCAATGGCTTCACTGCTGAATTCTACCAAACATTTAAAGAACTAATACCAGTCCTACTCAAACTATTCAGAAGTAGACAGAAGGAAGGAATGCTTTCGAACTCATTCTATGAAAATCAAAAAAAAAAAAAAAAAAAGAAAAGAAAGAAAGAAAGAAAGAAAGAAAACTATAGGCCAATATCGCTGATAAATATTGATGCAAAAATCCTCAACAAAATATTAGCGAATTGAATTCAACAACATATTAAAAAGATCATTCGACATGACCAAGCGGAACTTATCCCAGGGATGCAAGGAGAGTTCCGCAAATGCAAATAAATTAATGTGATGTATCAACAGAATGAAGGACAAAAACCATATGATTGGTTCAATTGATGCTGAAAAAGGATTTGATAAAATTCAATAGCCTTTCATGATAAAAACCCTCAAAAAACTGGGTATGGAAGGAACATAATATAATAAAAGCCTACATGGCAGACCTATATATGGCTAGTATCATACTGGATGGGAAAAACTGAAAGCCTTTCCTCTAAGATCAGCAAGATGACAAGGATGCCCACTGTCACCACTGTTATTCAGCATAGTACTGGAAGTCCTAGGTAGAGCAATCGGACAAGAGAAAGAAATAAAGGGCATCCAAATGAGAAAGGAAGAAGTCAAATTATCCTTGTTTGAAGATGACATGATCTTATATTTGGAAAAACCTCAAGACTCCACCAAAAAACTACTAGAACTGATAACATCAGCAAAGTTGCAGGATACCAAATCAATATACAAAAATCAGTAGCATTTCTATATGCCAACAGTGAACAACCTGAAAACAAATTAAGAAAGGAATCTCATTTAAAATAGCTACAAATAAAATAAAATATCTAGTAATTAACTCAAGTGAAAGAGCTCTACAATGAAACCTAGAAAACATTGATACCAGAAATTGAAGATACAAAAAGTGGAAAGATATTCATTCCATGTCCATGGATTCGAAGAATAAATATAGTTAAAATGTTCATACTGGCCGGGCACGGTGGCTCACGCCTGTAATCCCAGCACTTTGGGAGGCCGAGGTGGGCGGAGGCCGAGGTGGGCAGATCACGAGGTTAAGAGATGGAGACCGTCCTGGCCAACATGGTGAAACCTTATCTCTACTAAAATACAAAAATTAGCTGGCCGTGGTGGCACATGCCTGTAGTCCCAGCTACTCGGGAGGCTGAGGCAGGAGGATTGCTTGAACCTGGGAGGCGGAGGTTACAGTGAGCCAAGATCTTACCACTGAACTCCAGCCTGGCACCTGGCAACAGAGCAAGACTCTGTCTTAAAAAAAAAGTTCATACTACCCAAAGCAATTTACAGATTTAATTCAATCCCTATTAAAATGCCAATGACATTCTTCATAGAAATAGGAAAAAAACCCTAAAATTTATCTAGAACCACAAAAGTTGCAGAATACCCAGAGCTATCCTAAGCAAAAGGAACAAAACTGGAAGAATCACATTACCTGACTTTAAATTATACTAAGAGCTACAGTATCCCAAATGATATGTTACTGGCATAAAAACAGACACATAGATCAGTGGATAGGAATACAGAACCAGGCTGGGCATGGTGGCTCACACCTGTAATCCCAGCTCTTTGGAAGGCTGAGGCAGGCAGTTTGTCTGAGGTCAGGAGTTCGAGATCAGCCTGGCTAACATGGTGAAACCTCATCTCTACTAAAAATACAAAAATTAGCTGTGTGTGGTGGCACACGCCTGTAGTTCAGCTATTCCAGAGGCTGAGGCAGGAGAATTGCTTGAACCCAGGAGGTGGAGGTTGCAGTGAGCCAAAATGGCGCCACTGCACTCCAGCCTGGGCAACAGAGCAAGACTCCATCTTTAAAAAAAAAAAAAAAATACAAAATGCACAGATAAATCCGTGAACTCATTTTTGACAAAGGTGTCAAGAACATACATTGGGACAAAGACAGTCTCTTTAATAAATGGCAGATATTTAATGGCAGATATTAAAGACAGTCTCTTTAATATCTACTGTGAACCCATTTTTGATAAAGGTGCCAAGAACATACATTGGGACAAAGACAGTTTCTTTAATAAATGGCACTGGAAAACTGGATATCCATATGCAAAATAATTAAACTAGACCCCTCTCTCCAGACATATACAAAATCTACTAAAAGAAAACATTGGGGAGGCCAGGCGCGGTGGCTCACACCTGTAATTTCAGCACTTTGAGAGGCCAAGGCAGGTGGATCATGATGTCAGGTGTTCAAGACCGGCCTCGGCAAGATGGTGAAACCCCGTCTCTACTAAAAGAACAAAAATTAGCCAGGTGAGGTGGCAGGTGGCTGTAATCCCAGCTACTCGGGAGGCTGAGGCAGGAGAATCGCTTAAACCTCAAGGGGCGGAGGTTGCAGTGAACGGAGATCACACCATGGCACTCCAACCTGGGCAACAGAGTGGGACTCCTTCTCAAAAATAAAATAAAATAAAATAAAACAATTAAAAAGAAAAAAAAATTGGGGAAACTCTCCAGGACCTTGGTCTGGATGAAGATTTCTTGAGTAGTACCCCAGAAGCACAGGCAACCAAAGCAAACTCAGACAGATGGGATCACATCCAGTTAAAAACCTTCTCCACAGCAAAGGGTACAATCAACAAAGTGAAGAGACAGCCCACAGAATGGGAGGAAATATTTGCAAACTATCCATCTGACAGGAGATTAATAACCAGAATATATACGGAGCTCAAACAACTCAAGAGGAAAAAAATCTAATAATCTGATTTTAAAATGAGCAAAAGACCTAAACAGACATTTCTCTAAGGAAGACATAGGATAGCCAGGTGTGGTGGCTCACGCCTATAATCCCAGCACTTTGGGAGGTGGAGGCGGGCAGATTGCTTGAGCCCGGGAGTCCAAGACCAGTCTGGGCTACGTACTGAGACCTCGTCTCTACAAAAAACACAAAAATTAGCCAGGGATGGTGGCATGCACTTGTAGTCCCAGCTATTTGGGAGGCTAAGGTGGGAGGATTGGTTGAGGCTGGGAAGTCAAGGCTGCAATGAGCCATGATTGCACCACTTATACACCAGTCTGGGAGACAGAGCAAAACGCTGTCTCAAAAAAAAAAAAAAAATTAGTCGGGCTTGGTGGCACACACCCAATAGACGCAGCTACTCAAGAGGCTGAGGTAGAAAGACAGCTTCAGCCCAGGAGGTTGAGGCTGCAGTGAGCTATGTTCACACCACTGCACTCCAGCCTGGGCTACAGAACGAGACCCTGTCACAACAAAAGAAAACAAAAGACATGCAAATGACAAACAGGTATATAAAAAGGTGCTCGACATGGCTGATCCTCAGAGAAATACAAATAAAACTACAAGGAGGTATCATCTCACCCCAGTCAAAATGGCTTTTATCCAAAAGTCAGGCAGGAACAAATGCTGGAGAGAAGAAGGAAAGAAAACCCTTGTACACTCCTGGTGGGAATGTAATGGAGGTTCCTCTGAAAATAGAGATACCTTACAATCCAGCAATCCCACCCCCCCACCACCAAAAAAAAAGGAAAATAGTGTATGGAAAAGATATCTGCATTCCCATGTTTCCTGCAGCACTATTCACAGCAACCAAGATTTGGAAGCAACCTCCGTGTACATCAACAGACGACTGGATTTTTAAAATGTGGTAAATTCACACAATTGAGGATTATTCAGCCATAAAAAGAAAGAGCCTGTCACTGGCAACAACGCGGATGGCACTGGAGGTCATTATGTTAAGTGAAATAAGCCAGGCACAGAAAGAATGTCACATGTTCTCACTATGGGAGCTAAAAATTAAAACAATTGGCCGGGCGCGGTGGCTCAAGCCTGTAATCCCAGCACTGTGGGAGGCCGAGACGGGTGGATCACGAGGTCAAGAGATCGAGACCATCCTGGTCAACATGGTGAAACCCTGTCTCTACTAAAATACAAAAAAAAATTAGCTGGGCATGGTGGCGCGTGCCTGTAATCTCAGCGA
>NW_016107853.1:2083054-2096783 GCF_001604975.1 Cebus imitator
AGGAGGATGGTTACCAGAGGCTGGGAAGGCGAGTGGAGGGGTATCTAGGGGCAAGTAGAGAGGGTTAATGGGTACAAAAAAATAGAAAAAATGAATAAGGCCTAGTATTTGCTAGCACAACAGGGTGACTATAGTCAAAAAATAATTTAGTTGTTCATGGCTGGTCGAGGTGGCTCACACCTGTAATCCCGGCACCTTGAGAGGCCAAGGCAGGTGGATCACCTGAGGTCAGGAGTTCGAGACCAGTCTGGTCAACATGGCAAAAACCCATCTCTACTAAAAATACAAAAATTAGCCGGGAGTGGTGGCATGTGCCTGTAGGTTCAGCTACTCGGGAGGCTGAGGCAGAAGAATCTGTGGAACCCAGGAGGCGGAGGTTGCAGTGAGCAGAGATGGCACCACTGCACTCCAGCCTGAGCTACAGAGCGAGACTCCATCTAAAAAAAAAAAAAGCTGTTCATTTTAAAATAACTAAGAATATAATTGGATTGCCTATAACACAAAGGATGGAATATTTGAGGTAACAGATACCCCATCTGCTCTGATGTGTTTGCTACACATTTCATGCCTGTATCAGAACATCTAATGTACCTCATAAATAGACACACCAACTATATACCCACAAAAATTAAAAATTAAAATTAAAAAACCACTTGTATACATTTGGAAACTGCAATTAAACAAAAAAGTTTATAATAACATTAAAAATAAAATCGGCTGTGGCCAGGTGCGGTGGCTCACACCTGTAATCCCAGCACTTTGGGAGGCCAAGGTAGGTGGATCGCCTGAAGTCAGGAGTTCAAGATCAGCCTGACCAACATGGTGAAACCCTGTCTCTATAATAAATAAATAAATAAAATCAGCTGAACTGTACACTTAAAATGATAAATTTTATGTGTATTTACCACTATAAAATTCAAAAAATTATTTTTATAAAGATAGTCTCTGTGCCAAACAAAATACACCATAAAATTGAGACAAATTTAACACAGGATGTGGAAGACTGGTACACTGAAAGCTACAGAACATTGCTGAGAGAAGTTAAAGGTGTCCTATATAAATGAGGATGTGTGTGTTCTCACGGATCAGAAGATCCAATATTGTTTAGCTCCATAACTACAATGCACTTGCAATCAAATTCTCACTAGGTTCTTTGTAGAAACTGACAAGCCTGTTCTAAACTTTCAATAGAAATATAAAGGACCTAGAAGAGCCAAAACAATTTTTTAAATGAAGAATAATTTTGGAAAACTCACACTGCTTTCAAAAGTTACTAGAAAACTACAGTGGCTAGGCGCAGTGGCTCACGCTTGTAATCCCAGCACTTTGAGAGGCTAAGGTGGGCAAATCACGAGGTCAGGAGTTCGAGACCAGCCTGGCCAACATGGTGAAACCCCATCTCTACTAAAAATAGAAAAAAATTATCCGGGTGTGGTGGCGGGCGCCTATAATCCCAGCTTCACAGGAGGCTGAGGCAGGGAGATTCCCTTGAACCTGGGAGGTGGGGGTTGCAGTGAGTCAGGATTGTGATGCTGCACTCCAGCCTGGGCGACAGGGTGAAACTCCATCTCAAAAAACAAACAAACAAAAAAGGATCATAACCTAAATAAAAAATCTAAACATACAAAACTTCTGCTTTTCTAAAGACTGTTGAGAAAATGTGCCTGTAATCTCAGCACTTTGGGAGGCTGAGGCAGGAGAATTGCTTGAGTCCAGGAGTTCAAAACCAGTTTGGGCAACAAAGCAAGACTCCAACTCCACAAAAAAAAGTTTTAAAAATTAGCTGGGCGTAGTGGCACTTGCCTGTAGTCCCAGCTACTCGGGAGGCTAAGGTGGGAGGATCACTTCAGCCCAGGGAGTCACAGCTACAGTGAGCCGTGATCATGCCACTGCACTCCAGCCAGGGTGCAAGAGCAAAACCCTGTCTCTCCAAAAAGAAAAGAAAAAGAAGGCTGGGCACGGTGGCTCACGCCTGTATCCCAGCACTTTGAGAGGCTAAGGTGGGTGGATCACGAGGTCAGGAGTTCGAGACCAGTCTGACCAACATGGTGAAACCGCGTGTCTACTAAAAATACAAAAATTAGCCTGGTATGGTGGCACATGCCTGCAATCCCAGCTACTCAGGAGGCTAAGGCAGGAGAATCACTTGAAACTAGAAGGCAGATGTTGCAGTGAGCCAAGATCGTGCCACTGCACTCCAGCCTGAGCAACAGAGAGAGACTCCATCTCAAAAAGAAAAAAAATTAAAATATAAAGCACAGACTGGGAGAGAATATTTGTAAAACACATTATCTGATAAAGAACTTGTTTCTAGCATATATAAAGAACTCTCACAACTCACAAGCAACTCAGTGAGAAACTAGGCAAAAGGCTTGAACATGTCATCACAGAAAACATACAAAGGGCTATTTAGCTAAAAAGATGTTCAATATCATTAATCAAGGAAATGCAGATTAAAACAACGAGACACTACTACACACGTATGAGAAAGGCCAAAATCCAGAGCCCTGACACCAAATGCTGGAGAGGCTATGGAGCAAGAGGGACTCTCATTCACTGTGGATTTTAATAGCCTTTATTTTTTAGTCACAGAAAAATTGAGCAGAGGTACAGATTTCCCATATACCCTCTACCCCTATACAATGCATAGCCTCCCCCTTTATCAACATCACAGAACGCAGGATACTGGGAGTGAAACCTGATGTAAACTATGGGCTCTGGGTGGCCATAATGCATAGAGGTAGGTTCATCAGCTGTAACAATGTGCACGCTGGTGGGGGCATTGTGCCTTTAGCTCAGATTTGCCTCAGAGGGACACCTCAGCGGACAAGGGTAGGCTTGGACAAGGAACCGTCTGTTGGGTTTATCAGCAGCTGTTCGGAAGAAGGCTTGCTCATCACCTGATCACCATTTTGGTTCCTGAAAGCTCTAGGGAGAAAATAGCTCAGCCCAGATGAATGTAAAGTTATCCAAGCATAAAGCAGTTCTGTTATTCTAGACCAGAATCAGGAAAAATGCCTGCCATGGAACCTAAAACTACATGTAGCTAAAGAACTGTGGGCAGGACTCCCAGGGGAGGCCCTCTCTCCAAGACCCAGGGGTGCAGGCATGAAGTCCATGAACCACCTCGAGAGCAAAGAGACCAGTGCTTACCAAGAAGACACAGGAGTAAAGGGGGATGCTGGCAGAGGATAGCGCTGGAAAAGATCAGAGAGGCAGATGGCTGGCAGCTCTCATCCCTACCTCCCTGCCCTTCCTGTGCTGCGTGGCTTACAGGCCCACCACCAAATGCACATGTTAGAACTAGGGCTCTATGAGCTAGACACAATCCCTGGCAGGTAGAATGTTGGAAGGTACAGAGTCCTGCTCCACTTAGATGAGCAGATCCCAAGACAAGCCTCCAATCAGGGAGGGTGGGGTATGCAGGTGTGAGAGGTGGGCGAATGACACTGTTAGAAAAATAGTATCATAAAGCTGAAGGTTTTCAGAATGAATGGCTTCATCTAGGACACTTTAAAGGTATTATGACCAGGCACGATGGCTCATGCCTGTAGTCTCAGCACTTTGGAAGGCCAAGGCAAGAGGACCACTTGAGGCCAGGAGTTAGAGACCAGCCTAGGCAACACAGGGAGACCCCCTCTTCAAAAACATGTTTTTAATTAGCTAGGTGTGGTGGCATATGCCTGTAATCCTAACCAGTGGGAGGCTGAGGCAAGAGGACCACCTGAGCCCAGGAGTTAAGAGGCTACAGGGGGCTATGATCGTGCCCCTACACTCCAGCCTGGGCGACAGAGCAAGACCCTGTCTTTTTAAAAAAATTACATAAATAAATAAAGGGATCATGAGCTTTTGTCTACAATGCCTATTACAATGCTAAAATGGCCAGATCTAACTGAAAGGGGTGAGTTAGTTTTGGAATTATTAGCCATCTGAACAGCCAATTTTATTTTCTTGGGAAATGTAATTCACATACCATGAAATTTACCAATTTAAAGCGCACAATTCATTGGTCATTAGTGTATCGACAATGTTATGCTACAATTACCACTATCTAAATTCTAGAATGTTTGCACTACCCCTAAAAGAAACCTCAAGCCAATTAGCAGGAACAGACAATTTTTAAAATAAACACTGGTATGGGCCAGAAAGATGCCAAAAAACACACCGTGAGCCTCACTGAGATGGCATGGCGGGGGCTGAGTGGGGTTCAGGAGCTCCAGACGAAGCTCCTGAAGGCTGGCAGTGTGGCCCCCGTGCCGTCCCCTAAAGAACCTAGGGCTTCTTTACGTGCCAAGAGAAAGTCCCAAGCCTTTTAGCATAAGTCCTACAGGGAGCAACTGGAAAAGGTACTGGGAGCAACTGAAAATTCAGAGTAAAATATGCAAAGAAGGCCGGGTGCAGTGGCTCACGCCTGTAATCCTAGCACTCTGTGAGGCAGAGGCGGGCAGACTGCCTGAGCTCAGGAGTTCAAGGCCAGCCTGGGCAACATGGTGAAACTCTGTCTCTACTAAAATACAAAAAATTAGCCAGGCATGGTGGCGTGCACCTGTATTCCCTGCCTCAGGAGGCTGAGGCAGGAGAATTGCTAGAACCCAGGTGGCAGAGGTTGCAGTGAGCTGAGATTGCATCACTACCCTGAGCCTGGACACAGAGCAAGACCCTGTCTCAAAAACAAAACAAACAAACAAAAAAATACACATACACACACACACACACACACACGTGCAAAGAAATATAATTCATTATCTTAAGTTTAAAAAAGAAGGTCTATACTGGCTGGGTGCAGTAGCTCACATCTGTAATCCCAGCACTTTAGGGGCCCGAGGTGGGTGGATCACCTGAAGTCAGGAGTTCGAGACTATCCTGGCCAATGTGGTGAAACTCCTTCTCTACCAAAAATACAAAAATTAGCCAGGCATGGTGGCAGTTGCCCGTAATCCCAGTTGTTTGGGAGGCTGAGGCAGGAGAATTGCTTGAACCCAGGAGCTGGAGGTTGCAGTGAGCTGAGATCACGCCACTGCACTCCAGCCTGAGCAACAGAACAAGATTCTGTCTCCAAAAAAAAAAAGGTCTAGATTTTTTATTTCAGGTTAAAGGAAGAGGCCCAATTAAGAAGTGGGTTGATTATTTATTTATTTATTTATTTACTGAGACAGAGACTTACTCTGTCACTAAGCCTGGAGTGCAGTGGCATGATCATAGCTCACTGCAGCCTTGACCTCCCAGGCTCAAACGAACCTCCCACCTCAGCTTCCCAAAATGCTGCAACTACAGACACGCACCAGCACACCCAGCTCATTTTTTTTTAGTAGAGATGGTGTCTCACTGTGTTGAACTCCTAGGTTCAAGTGATCCTCCTGCCTCAGCCTCCCAAAGTGGGATTACAAGCATGAGCCACTGCACCCGGCCTGAAGTGGGAATTTTTGACATTTATTCTAAAAATCAATGTCGAACGAGGCAGACATGTCATCTGGAAACCAGTCTTCAAGTCAGAAGAGCACATTCCCCTTTGCACCCAAGCCCTTCCCTTAATTTGGCTTGTGATTACTCCCGTTGTTGAACGGGAAAATTTCAGAGTAAAATGTCATGCCTGTGCATGAAGAACTTGCTGTGGATTTTAAAATCTCTCTGCAGGGTGAAAAGGTACAGGTCGTGCTGCTTCAGTTCCAAGTCAGGGAGTCTGAGAAGAGGCACTGAGGCCGAGGAGCAGAGCATGGGCTCTGAAGTCCGACTCCCCACTTTCTGGCCGCTGACCCTGTGCCTCAGTCTCCCCATCTGTAGAACAGGGATAATAACAGTACCTATTGTGTAGGGCTACTATGAGGCTAAATGCATCACTACAGGGCAAGCCCTTGCAGGCATATACGACCAGCTTGGCTACTGTTAACTATTACCCAGCGGTTTGGGTTTAGAATGTTGGCAAACTTTCTTTCCAGCCAGAAAGAAGGTTCTGGTAACCTGAATGTCACCCAACTCAACTCCCTCCATGTGAGAAAGAGGGAGAGCTGATGGCAGTCAGGTTCCCATCCTCTGACTAGGTCTTGAAAGAAAATCAACCAAGGAGAAAAGCTCCCACTTCTGGCCACAAAGGCTGATCCTACTCGGTGTACAGAGCTGGCAAAGAAGTGTGCATGGTCTGGGGCCTGAGCCTGGACTGGGGCTACCATGTTGGAGACCTCTGTCCTGTGCAGATGTGTCCCGAGACCCACCTCCAGCCCTTCCTTGCCACCCCCAGACATGGAGCAGAGGAACTGTTAATACCTGCCCGCCCTCAGCCAGGGAAGAAGTGCCGGTCTACAGGGAGGGGAGGGGCATAAACGGTGGGCAAGGGGGTGCCTGGAGCAACCTTCGTCTTACCCACATCTTGCCCACACTTTCCCCCTTGTCTTAGTTCTAGGGTTAGAGGTGGTGGTGTGGCCAAACCATGACGACAGCTGGGAGATTTGGATAAACTAATCCCCGTCACCCCGCCCAACCCCACTCCTAACAGCCCCTATAGCCACCAGCCAACAAATTCATCCCGAATTCCTCAAACGTGCTGCGCACTTTCCCGTCGTCGTTTGTTCAACAGCCCACTTCCTCTACTGACCCTACGTGGCCCAGTCTGCCCACTGGCAGGAGGAGAGGACCCTGCCCACGGCTGGTGCAGTGGAAATGAATACATTTTCTGTGTGATATTTACCCAAACCCTACCTTTTCTCACATGACCCAGGAGTTCTATTTCTTGGAATTCATCCTAAGGACATGACCGTACAAAGACTTATTCACAAGACGCCTTCAGCTATTAACAATCATGTTTCTGGCCAGGCGTGGTGGCTTCCACCTGTAATCCCAGCACTTTGGGAGGCCAAAGTAGGCAGACCACTTTGAGGCCAGGAGTTTGAGACCAACCTGGCCAACATGGTGAAACCCCACCTCTATTAAAAATATAAAAAATTAGGTGGGCATGGTGACACACACTTGTCGTTCCAGCTGCTTGGGAGGCCGAGGTATGAGAATCACTTAAACCCAGGAGGTAGAAGTTGCAGTGAGCCCAAATCATGCCACTGCACTCCAGCCTGGGCCGTAGAGCTAGACTCTGCCTCAAAAAAAAAAAAAATCCTATTTCTGAAGAGTGTTTGATAACAGAAAAAAGGCTAAAAATATATTACTAAGCAGAAAAGGAAAACCATACAGGATGTAAGCTTCATTAAATACATGTATTATTATTATTTTGAGATGGAGTCTCTCTCTGTAGCCCAGGCTGGAGTGCAGTGGTGCAATCTCGGCTCACTGCGACCTCCGCCTCCCCGGTCCCAGTTCAAGTAATTCTCCTACCTCAGCCTCCCAAGTAGCTGGGATTACAGGCATGAGCCATCATGTCCAGCTAATTTTTGTATTTTTTAGTAGATATGGGGTTTCACCATGTTGGCCAGTCTGGTCTTGAACTCCTGACCTCATGATCCACCTGCCTCAGCCTCCCAAAGTGTTGGGATTACAGGCATTAGCCACCGTGCCCGGCCCATGTATTACATTTAAAAGACATCAAAGAAAAACCAAGGCCGGGCGTGGTGGCTCACATCTGTGATCCCAGCACTCTGGGAGGCCGGGTGGGTAGATCACAAGGTCAGGAGCTCAAGACCAGCTTGGCTAACTTGATGAAACCCATTTCTATTAAAAATAAAAAAAAATTAGCTGGGTGTGGTGGCATGCACCTGTAATCCCAGCTACTCAGGAGGCTGAGGCAGGAGGATTGCTTGAACGTGGGAGGCAGATGTTGCAGTGAATTGAGATGGCGCCACTGCACTCCAGCCTGAGTGACATAGCGAGACCTTGCCACTGCCAAAAAAAAGCTAGAAACAGATCAAAGTGCTAACAGCATCTCTCTCCAGGTGGTTGGACTGCAGACGTGGATCTTTGTTGCCTTTGCTCTTTTGTTTAGTTCCATCAGGACATCCACCGTCAGTGTGCCCCTTCTTCTGGCAACGGCACCTCAACTCCTCTGGAAAGTCACACCTCTGCCACCAGCTGTGGCCTTTTAGAACAGTCCATCAGAGCACCCAGGGCTAGGTGCGGGACCCAAGCTCAGCTGACGGGCCTCCCTCTCCTGGGACTATGAATCTTGGGCAATGAAACCCAAGGATGGAGAAAGCGGGCTCCAGCATCTTGGACTCTTCGCTGGAGAGTCTGTGAGCTCTGCCCCTGTGGTCTCAGGCCTGCTTCCTCAGGCTTCCCTTTGATTCCCTGAGCAAAGCAACATCCTTCTAATCGGTCCTGCCTTTGTTCAAGTTAGCCAGAGGCTGCTGATGTTGCTGGGACTAGGGTCCTAACTGACATCCTCTTCCTCTTAAATCCGTACTGTTTCCAAATCCTCTCCAGTGAGTGAACGCTAGCTACCTGCCGGGGAACACACAGGCAGTGGGCACAGGCTCTCGACAGGCAGACCCGGAGCAGGCCTCGCTGGCTGGGCAAGCGTCAGACCCAGTACATGAGCTGCCTCATCCCTCGGAGCCTCAGTTTCTTCATCTGTCAAATCAGAATTTTTCTTGCTTCACAGGCAGCTGTTATAAATGTCAGAAGGACAGCGCCTGGCGGATCAAAGCATCAAATGAGCGGCAAGCCCTGATGCTCACAGCTGTTCAGTAACTCTCTGTTGGACAAATGAATCTACTCATCTAACAACAAACGGTGAGTACTCATGGTGTGCGCCCTGCGCTGGGCGCTGGGCTTGACAGCGGGCAGGACAGTGAGAGCCCAGCCTGCACAGGTCCCGGCCCAGTCGGGAGATGGACAAAGAACAAGTCATAGAGGAAAACGTAAACCCATTTCAAGTGGTGGGAAGCGTTATCCAAAAACCAAGGTGGACAAAGAATACACTTAAACATGATGGTCACAAAATGTGGGGAGACTTCTGGGCGGAGGCCTCATGGATGAGAAGGCACCAGGACTGGGGATGGGAGGAGAACATGTCAAGCCAAAAGCTGCTGGGGAGGGGCCCCAGTGGATGGAGAGGCAGGCAGGCCCTGCAGGTCATGCTCAGGCATGCGTACATGGTTTCTAAAGGGAAACCATAAAGAAGTTTCGAGTCAGGAGCTGCCATGATCTGCTGTGTGAGAAGCCTCGTCAGCCTGCGTGGAACCGAGAGGAGCAGGCAGTTTAGGAGGCCCCGTCAGCTGCCCTGGGAGGAAACGCCAGGGTGGTGGCAGTGAGAAGACAGAAGCGGACAGGTGCCAGGCGCGGTTTAGAAATCGGTCCCACAAGACATGGGACGCACCGACACGCCGGAGGTGAGGGGTTAGAGAAGACTTCGTGAGGACGGCAGACAGCACTGCCACCCACTGGGAGGGAAGGAAGGACACGGCAAGGAAACCAGCACCCCAGGGACAGATACGTCGGGTCTGAGTGTCTGGAGCTCGAGGGCGGTCCCGGACTGAGGCTACAAAGGTGGGACGATCGGCACAAAGACGGTATCTAATCCCCAGGAACAGACGAATGAGGCCATGTTAATCTCGCTCCCACAGTTGCCGGTCGATGGCCATGGCCACCCAGTGCAACTCCAGCTAAAACAGTGACTGCCTCAGCCTCCTCCTGAGTAGCTGGGAGTACACTGTGCCAGACCGTGAATTTCATTTAAACATGGAACAGGCCAGGCCTGGTGGCTCACGCCTGGAATCCCAGCACTTTGGAAGGCCGAGGCGGGTGGATGACCTGAGCTCAGGAGTTTGAGACCAGCCCGGCCAACACGGCAAAACTCTGTCTCTATTAAAAATACAGAAAAAATTAGCTGGGCGTGGTGGTGGGCTCTCATAATCCCAGCTACTGAGGAGGCTGAGGCAGGAGAATTGCTTGAACCCAGGGGGCAGAGGTTGCAGTGAGCCAAGATCATGCCACTGCACTCCAGCCTGGGTGACAACAAGAGCAAAAATCTCCATCTCCAAAAAAAAAAAGGAATCCAGAGAGAAAGGTCATGTGAAGACCCCTGAAAGAACTCATGCCTGAGGGTTTGACGCCCCCAGAGCAGGAGGGGCTCCAGGCTGAACATCTCGCCTTCCTGAGCTTGGGAAGAGCTGCTCTGCCCTCCAGCACAAGTGCCTCCTCCAGGGTCACAGACCTTTCCTCTGGGTTTGGCCACTTCAAGTTCCCAATTTCCAGAAAGGTCTCAATGTCATGCAATTCTAATTCTTTTCAATGAAGATAATAAAGTGAGTATATAGCAAAATGAACTTTACCCAGCTCACCTTTGTGAGACTTTCCATGGAAATATATCCACATGCCTCGAGGCCCTCCCCAGCTACGGTTCTCACCCTTCAAAGGCCTGCTCTGGCCCAGGCTGACCTGACACAGTGACAGGCACCCTTCCCTGTCATCATAACAAGAAACTGCATCATAATGAGTCCCCAACTAGAGCCTCAGGCTGGGGCAGGAGAGGGCCTTGGGGAGCGGGAGCCACTGTCACAGGGGTGGGGGAGTGCTGCGAGGGTCCATCCCCTTTCCACAGGCAGGCTGAGTCCCACATCCCGCACCTGTTTGAACACGGGTAAGGTCCAGCTGAGCAGATGCATGCCTTACCTTCTCATAGGGACAGTACTTGAACATCTTGATGGGGCTTGTGCAGATGAAGACGTCAGTGCTGTCAACAAGAGAAGGGAGGCTGAGCAGCGAGCCTGCAGCCCCCGACTCACCACCCGAGGCCCCCCCACCTGCCCCGCCTTCACAGGGCTGGACCCTCTGAGTCTGAACCCTTCACCTGCTGTGGGAGCCCCACCACCCTGTACTATCTCCACACCAGAGGCGTTGGCCTCGCGTGTCTGCCCCATCCCATGGCCCTGGGCAGCCACATGTCCCTACCCTGGCCAGGCAGCCAGCTCTGGGCTGGACATCTGCCTGCAGGGCCTCCTGCGATGCAGAGAGGTAAGTCAAGAAATCTGTGAGGAAGAAGGGTTCTGGTGTGCAAGTCCCCTGGCCCGGGGAACACAGAGAAGGGGCCTACTCTATGCTGGGCTGAGCCCTGCAGTGATGGAGTCCCTGAAAGACAGGCTTGGCGTGGCTCAGCATGAGGAGCACCAAGTCCTTGGAGTCACAGTGCTGCGCTGTAACCACGGGGAAGCTGACCAAAATGGCCTCCCAGGTGCCTGCACCCTCATGCCCACAGGGCCCCTAGCCCTCACTAATGGGGCCACTTGGCCCCAAACACCCTCATGAGGCTGGCATTCACCACTGGAACCTGTACCTCCTGTGCATTTTGCTGAGCCTCTGGAAGACAGAACTTTGCTGATGCTTTCTCTCTGGCAAACGAGTCCCCCAAGAGGCAGAGGTAAGACTGGGCACAGGGTGTGCCCTTTCATTACCTGCTCTTGGCACTACCTCCACCAGCCACGCCAGCCCCTCTCCTAAAGACCCAGCCTCTCCCCAGCATCCTCACTCCTGCCCCCGCCGAAACTGGCCTCACATCAAGGGTGCAGCTCCCCAACTCGCCTCTGAGTGAGAGCTGCCTCTTCCTCACACCCCACAGGCTTCAGAGATGGCGGCATCTTCCTTCTCCATTGCTCATTCCACATCCCTGATGCCAGTGCCCACACCCTATAGCACATCCCTGCTGCTGTTCCTGGCCGCTGTCACTGTTGCCAGTTACTATCCCTTATGCACTCTGTCGCTGGCTCGCCATCTTCTCCACTCCTGCTCCATCACAGTCCTCAGTGACTTGACACATGTCCACGTGTATGTGTGTGCACAGGTGCAGATCCAACACTTTGTCACTCAGCTCCTAACCTTCCCCACCTCCAAACACCCAACCTCCAATACGTCTCCTACTGTCACCCCATGGAGCTTGGAGTCACTTCCCCCCAAATCCTAGTCTCAGGCTTTGCCTCCCAGGCCACCACCCACAACGCTTCAGCACATGTGTTCTCTCATCCTGCACGCAACTCCAGCCTCATGGAGACACCCTCCTTGTCCCAGCTTGGTGACCCGCCTTTACCCAGCTGGAGCCCAGCCTTTGCTGCCATCCTCTGCTTGTGTCTCGTCCCCCACCCAGGCCTGTCTCGCCAGGCCCCTGAAGGAGCCCAGCTGTCCCACTGCTCCCCCCTGCACCCAAGCAACTCAGTGTTGCTGGAGAAGAAAATTCACATCATCAGTTGGACCCATTTCATCTTCAATTCCTGACACTGAGCCAGGGCCTGCAGCTGCCTGGCAGCTCTCTCCGGTGTCTCTCTGGCACTCTGGGCACACACCTGCCTCATTTCCTCGGTCTTCTTGTGGGTGAGACTCTGAGCGCACCTCATCAAGGATGTGGAAGCTCACCTGCCACTGGGCTCTCTTCCTCCTCCATTCCAGCTCCTCGCCAGACTCCCCGTCTAGCCCTCTGCTGACCTCTCCAGGTTGGGTCCAGGCCCTCGGGGGCTCTCTGCCTGCACTCCCGCTTTAAACACCTTCTGCACGCTGATGTGTCTCAGCCTCTCTCAGCACCAGCCTTACACCCACCTGGACGCCTCACACACCTCACGCAGGATTTCCAATGTGGGACATGTGATCCTCTGCTCCTAAAGTCTGTCCCTCCCTGAGTCTTCCCTCAGTTCCTGGACTATTTTAGATAAACAGAGATGATAAAGACAGAGCTGTGCTCAAGCAAAATACCTAAAAATCACCTCTTTTTCCTACCTTTCTTCTACCCCTAATATCAGATCCATCCCCAGGTCTTATGGGTCCCACCAAAGCACACGTCATCCACCAGCCTCTCTCCACAGACCTCACCCCAGCCCCAACTGAGCCGCCTCCCACTGGGCAGCCGCAACCACCTCCACTGACTCCTCAACTTCCAGGTCTCGCCCTCCAAGCATTTCCACCCAGCATCCAGACTGAGGCTTTGTAAACAGCTTTACTGAGGTATAATCAACATGCAATCAACTGCACATATTAAAAGGGTACAATTCAATAAATTTGGACATAAAGACACGCATGGGAGACCGGGCGTGGTGGCTCACTCCTGTAATCCCAGCACTTTCGAAGGCTGAGGCGGGTGGATCACCTGAGGTCAGGAGTTCAAGATGAGCCTGGCCAATATGGTGAAACCCTATCTCTACCAAAAATACAAAAATTAGCCGGGCATGGTGGTGCACGCCTATAGTCCCAGCTACTGGGTAGGCTGAGGCAGGAGAATCACTTGAACCTGGGAGGTGGAGGTTGCAGTGAGCTGAGAAGACGCCACTGCATTCCAGCCTGCGCAAAAGAGCAAGACTCTGTCTCAAAATAAATAAAGAGATATAAAAACATAAATAAAAGATACACATGGGAAACCCAGATCACCACAGTCAAAAAATAAATATACCTGCCACCCCCAAAGGTTTCCCTCTGTTATCTCTCCCAACTGCCCCTCCCTGTCCCTCCCTGCCCCTCCCTGTCCCCTGTCACCCTCTCCGGGGACCCAGGCAACTACCCATCTACTTTCCATCAGTACAGACTGGATAGTATTCTCCAGAATGTAACTTAAATGGAAACATAGTCTTATACTCTGTTTTGCCTGGCTTCTTTCATCCAGCAAAAACTATTCTGATATTCACCCGTATTATTAAATAAATGTATCAATAATTTGTCCTAATTTTTAAATTGAGTAAACATTTCTTAAAAGTTTTATTGAGGGCTGGGCGCAGTAGCTCATGCCTGTAATCCCAGCACTTTGGGAGGCTGAGACGGGTGGATCATGAGGTCAGGAGATTGAGACCATCCTGGCTAAACACAGTGAAACCCCGTTTCT
>NW_016107853.1:2099922-2100772 GCF_001604975.1 Cebus imitator
AGAATCGCCTGACCCAGGAGGTGGAAGTTGTAGTGAGCCAAGATGGCGCCACTGCACTCCAGCGTGGATGACAGAGCAAGACCGTCTCAAATATCTATATGCATATATATATATTCATGTATTCCAGAACAATAAAAAGAATGGTCACCCCGAAGATATTCCAAACCAAGCTCTTCAGAACCTGAGGCTCTGCCCAGGGAAGCCCTATCTCATGCACAGAGCTGCTGGAACAGGGCAGGACATGCCACCGAGGCCATCTCAAGAGAGTCCTCTGGGCCTCTGCTCAACAGTTCCCCTCCTACCGGGAGTCCCTTTGCGCTTCATCACCTGGCAGGTTCCTTTTCATTCCTCAAGATGGCAGCACAATGGTGCAGCCTCCCTGGGAGAAGCAGTTTCTGCCTGCCTGCACCCCAACGCCACAATTCCTTTGAGATCTATGTTCCAATGCCTACTTACCAGAGAAATCTTTGAAGGTAAGAACTCGCTTACCTGTGTGTCCGCAGCCCCTGGAATAAGGCCGAGCATGCGGCAGGTGCTGGATAAAGTCATGAGGGTGACTGATCAGCCCTGGTCTCTGCTGCTGGGCCCACATCTCTTGTACTCAGAGTGCCCACTTCAGCACCAGATATACAGTTATCACCTCAGCTACTGACAAGTCCCTTCACTTTGTCTAGATACTGGGCACAAACTGACCATAGGAATCTTCTACCAAGTTAAGAGTCAAATGGAGGTAAAGGACTACTGAGTATGGTCTAGATTTGCATTCCCAAACTGGAATTTCTGCAAAGGTGTTAATAGAGAAGCTATGAAAAAATGTTCTAGCTAGAATACCTTTTTTTTTTTTTTTTTT
>NW_016107853.1:2102229-2103913 GCF_001604975.1 Cebus imitator
AGAGACGGGGTTTCACCATGTTGACCAGGATGGTCTCGATCTCTTGACCTCGTGATCCACCCGCCTCGGCCTCCCAAAGTGCTGGGATTACAGGCTTGAGCCACCGCGCCCGGCATGGCAGACCTTTTCTTTCATAATCAGCGGGATGTGGATGAATGCTATATTTATACTTTGTGTCAAATCTCATTTACTTTGGGTAAAGAGGAATAGACTGCAGGAGCTTTTTCTCTGTGTGTATCGGTTTAGTCAAGATGTCACCAAGTCTGTCAGCTTTAGAGAAGATAACAGGGTTATACAGTTCATAAAAATATATAAGCTATCTTTTGCTAATAGTATTATCATTCACAACTAGCAAGCATTAGTTAAGCTTAAGAACCTATAAACTCTGTTCCTTGCAAGGAAATACAGCCTTTTATAATTTCCATTCGCTGTCTTTAAATTTTATGTGTAATTTATGAAATTTAAATTTGATGATTCAGATTGAGGATTGATTGATTGATATCTTACTAATTTATCTGTTACAGACTTTGACTTTTTTAAAGAAATCAGGAGCATCTCTCAACGAAGTCATTCCTGATGGTTATAATCGATGTCTTGTAGCTGGTCTTCTTTCCCCAAGATTTGTTGATATTCAGCCTTCCAGTTTAAGCCAAGTGAGATGATTTTTAACTCTACTGTTTCTTTCTCTTGGATCATATAAATTAGCTTTTTTTATAATAAAAATGTATTAGAGAATTTCTGCAAAAGTAGATGAAGAAGTGTAATGCCCACTCTGGGTGATCGGTAGTTGGGGTCTTGGGTTTGGCTTAAAATTCCTATTCTTAATACCCAATAGGCCATAACTTGGCAGCAGATTCACTTAGCTGTGTAGAAGGATATAGGACAGGAAGCACATCATGGCTGGAATGCAATGGCATGGCCATGGTGCAGTCTTGGCTCACTGCAACCTCCAACCTCCTGGGTTCAAGCGATTCTCCTGCCTGAGCCTCCTAAGTAGCTGGAACTACAGGTGTCTGCCACCACACCCGGCTAATTTTTTATTTTTAATAGAGATGAAGTTTCCGCATGTTGGTCAGGCTGGTCTCAAACTACTGACCTCAAGTGATCTGCTTGCATTGGCCTCCCAAAGTTCTGGGATTACAGGTGTGAGCCACTGTGCCTGGCCAGTTACTTTTCTATTGTATGTTGTAGAACTTCTGTAACCTATAGGATAATAATGTTAGTAGCAGATGTTTTTGTTTTGTCCCTGGTATTAATGTAAATGGCTTCAGTGAGTCTCCGTTTAGAATTATGCCTTCTTAGGTTTTGTGGACCCTTATCGTGCTGTAATTCCCTCTGTACCTATTTAATTTATATTCATGTGAGTCCTTTTTAAAAAATGTTTTAATTTGCTCCTGTAATGAATGAAATTAATAGATTCCTTTGATATAAACCAGACTTGGTGATTTTTAAATTATTAGCTTTAAAGTGTACAGTTTGGTGGTTTTAATTCACAGAATTATCGGGCCAGGCGCGGTGGCTCACGCCTGTAATCCCAGCACTTTGGGAGGCCGAGGCGGGTGGATCACGAGGTCAAGAGATCGAGACCATCCTGGTCAACACGGTGAAACCCCGTCTCTACTAAAACTACAAAAAATGAGCTGGGCATGGTGGCGCGTGCCTGTAATCCCAGCTATTCAGGAGG
>NW_016107854.1:0-12723 GCF_001604975.1 Cebus imitator
AGAGAAAGAACTTGAATTTTTATTTTGCTAGCTTCCAATGAAATCACATGTTTAAAAGGTGCTTTCAAAAATAATACATTGTAATGGTAGAAAATATGAAAAAAAAATTTCAAGGAAAAGATTACAATCCCCCATCAAGAAGATATGATCACTGTTAGACTGCTGGCATAATTCCCTCAGGTCCTGTAACCCTGAGGGTATCATGTAAGTTAAAATGAGTATCTTTTATTCAACAAATATTTCTTGAGTGCAAATTCTAGACCAGGCACTGTTCTACATACTGAGGATACAATAAGCAAAACATTCTGCGCATGCCCAGCTTACATTGCAATGAGGGAGACAGAAAAGCCACATGAAAACTAAACTTCATAATGAGTTACAGATAAGGACTAAATAGAAAAATAAAGAGTTAAAAGAAAATTTTGAAGGGAGGGTACCATTTTAGATAAGGTTGTTATTAAATCCTCAATGAGAATAAGCACTTATAAAATGTGTTTTAACAAATTATGACTAAATTTGATGTAAAATAAGTCAAATAATTAATTTCAAGTCCTTCATGATGTTTCCCTGGTAAAAAATGAATTGACTTCCGCTTCCATCATCCAGATAGTATAGGGACACATTGCCTCAATACATTCCATGACCTAATATGTAGATGGGCTTTAGTTTTTATTAAGGTTCCTCAAGTCAGGTTTGGCTTACACCTTCATTGTCATTTGTCTTAGTATATTCAGGTTGCTATGACAGATTACTTTAGACTAGGTAATTTATAAACAATCGCTCATGGAATGTATCGCTCATGGTTCCATAGGCTGGGAAGTCCAACATCAAGGCTCCCTAGTGAGAGCATTACAGATAGTGCCCTGTTTCTGAGTCCTCACATGGTGGAAGAAGCAGACATATAGTGTTCAGTCTCTTTTATAATTCTATCTCTGCTATCTAACAGTTTTTACCTCTTTTATAATTCACCGATCACTTAATGACAGCAGAGCCTTCATGCCTTAATCACTTCCTCAAAGGCCTCACCTCTTAATACACCCATAGTGAGGATTAGGTTTCAATGCGAATTATGGAGGGACCCAATCAGACTATAGCATTGTCTTCAGAGATTCTTGGTGGATCCTGCTCTCTAAAGCTTGTCCCTTTAACCAATGAGCCTGTAAAACATCTGCTCATCCTCTCAGTCTGTCAGTAGCAATGTGTGTATCAGCCAATGTTCAAAAGAAAGAAAAGTGCTAAATATCAGGCTCACTTTTCTTTGCATCTCTCTTTTTTTTAAGCTAGAAGTTGTTACTTTTATTTATTTATTTTTAAATTTTGTATCTCCATAGGTTTTTGAGGACAGTGGTATTTTGTTAAATGAGTAAGTTGTTTGGTGATGATATGTGAGATTTCTTTGCATCTCTTTTTGGGATAACTCAGCTCCATATGTTCTAAGTGTCTTGGGAGCTTTTCAATTCCTTCAATCAGATTTCACTTGGTCCATTTTTTTTTTCTATTTATTATTTGCATGAAGATTTTACTGTGCCAAGCTAATCTATCATCACAGAGATAGAAATAAATTATTCTCTTTTCAGTCTGTAACTTTATCCAAGTCTGTAACTGTGCATGTTCTTCCTTCTTCTCAAGCCAGGCATGTCCCATCTTCTCAAAAATTTAAATCTCCATGAGGTTGCACGACACAATCAGTCTTACTGAATGAGGTGTGGGAGTAACAATTTAGATTTAAATTTTTGCTATTCGACTCTACCCTTCATCTCACTGCTTGCATTGACTTGGGCACTTAAAAAATTGTTTAAAGAAGCAGACCAAAAGAAGGAATGTTAGTATTCAAATACAACTGAAGCCTTTCAGTGTGGAAAAGGCTACATTTCAGAGGGAAATGTGACTTAGTAAATATTCAAATCAGGTACTACAGGATCCAGTGCTAAGTCCACGAACACCTGACACCACATCAGGTACTATGTTCATCACCCCTTAAATGTGACCCATTCACTGCTCTCCATTAAGCATGTAGTAAAACTTAGAAAGGGATTACCTGGCAAGTGTGTCTCGTTTTTTTTCCAAGCACTTTAGGAATATACACAGAAAATGAAAGCCCATTGTTTGAACAGATTTCATTAAACAAGAGCTCTACTTTAAGAAGAAGAAAAAAATTATAGACTACCAGATGTTATTAGATCTACAGGTTGGATTCTTTGTGTAATGATTAAGCAAAGATCATTAAAGATCATTAAACACATAATATATTTCACCCTGTGCTCTGAAGATAATTGACATATATTATTAACAACATCATTTAGAAGCCCTTGGGCCTTTTCTTTTTGTACAAACAACATTTTTATGAGTTAAAAATCTGGGAGTGAGTGGTGGGCAGGGGACAGTGTTCATTTACAAGCAATGAGAGTACAGTCTTAAAAGTGAAGCCACTTAATTATCATTTCCTATAAAACACAGCAATCTTGGCTGGACTATGAAACTCATTTCCAAGTGTGGCCAGGCTCCAAGTGAATTCTTGCCATCACACAGAAGTTGTATGTTTTTATTAACCCCGGGACATGGCATTGCTCATGACAAAAATTTGCACTACCTGACCCTTACTTTATTTCTAAACTAATTATGATTAAATTTTATTTTATTAGATCGAAGACACTATCAACTATTATTTATTGCTAAGAAAGAAAATGTCTCTAATAAAACTTTTGCATGTCATCAATTTCAACATACATCTCAATGTCCGATAAATTCAATTCTTTAAATTAACAACAACAAAAAAATGGTAAGACAAGGAAATAAAGCACACAGGGCAGAAGGCAAAATAATTTCTTTATTATTGACCAAACTGTTATTAGAGGTGTGTTATATTTGGGATGATGACATCTAAATACTGAACCTCAGAAATAGCAGAATTGTACACAGCACAGCCTGACTGGTAGGATTCCACATATAGCAGTTGTACATTATGATGGGTGCAAAAGAATATATACTTCTTGTGACAGTTCACTTGCAAAAGTAAGGAGAAAGAAATGTTTTTTCACACGTAATATCTTCTCTTACACTCATACAGATAAGACATTCTACCTCCTCCAGGATACAGTAGATAGAGGGACAGATGGCTTTCACTAAGTTTCTTTTTTTAATTATTATTATACTTTAAGTTCTGGGTACATGTGCAGATCTTGCAGGATTGTTACACAGGTATACACACGTCATGGTGGTTTGCTGCCTGCATCCCCCCCGGCCACCTACATTAGGTATTTCTCCTAATGTTATCCCTCCTCAATCTCCCCACTCCCTCCTCTCCCTCCCCTAGACCCCCACCCCCCAACAGACCCCCATGTGATGTTCTTCTCCCTGTGTCCATGTGTTCTCATTGTTCAACACCCACTTATGAGTGAGAACATGATGTGTTTGCTTTTCTGTTCTTGTATCAGTTTGCTGAGAATAATGGTTTCCAGCTTCATACATGTCCCTGTGAACGACATGAACTCATCCTTTTTTATGGCTGCATAGTATTCCATGGTATACATGTGCCACATTTTCTTTATCCAGTCTATTATTGATGGGCATTTGGGTTGGTTCCAAGTCTTTGCTATCATAAACAGTGCCACAATGAACATACATGTACATGTGTCTTTATAACACAACGATTTATAATCCTTTGAGTATATACCAAGTAATGGGATTGCTGGATCAAATGGTATTTTTATTTCTAGGTCCCTGAGGAATCTCCACACTGTCTTCCACAATGGTTGAACTAATTTTAACTCCCACCACAGGGTTTTCACTGTTTCTCTTCTAGAATGGTCTTGCAAAACATGATGTGGCAGGAAGGAAACCTACCCCTTTTAATAAATGTGTACATCAAGTAGTAAAAAGTTGTTGAAAACATGTTTTTCTTCTTTTACCCCTGTCAAGTAATAACAAGTCTTAATTCACTTCTAGAAATTTGCTTAGAAAGTCAGACATTTAAGACCTGAGATAGACACCCAGTGTCCTCTCCTACAAAACTTACAGCACTTAAGGTCCCAGTAGTTTTAAAACCAAGAAAAGTCAAAACGAACCTCCTCTCCTGCACATTTTACACTTTCCAGATATTGTTGATTACAGTCCTTAGGAAAATGGGTGCTTCAAGGCACCATAAAGAACCCTGGCGATAGCAGAAAACTGATTCTGTTCACATGTCTCATTTGCATTATTTTGCATGATTCCTCTCCTGTTTGCATTGGTCCATCACCTTGTGTCTTAAATCCCAGGTTGTTCTTGCATCCTATTGGAGCTTCATACTTCTTTGGGGCACCCAGTTGCTTGTTTACTCTGTGTCTGGTTGCTATGTCACTTTGAGTCCTAAAAAGCAGTATAAACAAATAATACTTTACATGAGTTAGTAACTATTTTAGCTTAGGTGTCAATAGATGAAGATTTTGTCCTGCACCCCAGTCTTAACTGTGAAACAAAGATATCAGCTACTAGAGACTTCTGAGATTTCTTCTTACTCATTTCTTTGTTTTGTTTTATTCTGTGTTGAAAATTATTTCAAAACTTCATGCCCAACACTATATAGGACACAAATAAACAATTATCCCAATTATTTTCATTAAGCTCATACCATAGGGACTTAAAATCAATTTGCAAAATTAAAGTCAAAAATGAAACCTCATAAAAAATTTATTTAAAGTGCTTATAAATAATATGAGATTTTACATAATAATGTGTAATTTTTCATTAAATAAAAATCAACAGAATGATCATACTTCCAACGGGATTTTGGAAATGTGATCTACTGTGGCTGGAAAGGCAAGGAAATTTTTTAGTCTGGAGAAAATTTGAGGCAGGCATTAAAATAGGAGTAAGAATTAGAAAGCTAGAGTAGATGAAGAAGGCTGATGGAAAAATTTTGTAGACTGAAGACCAAGGGTTTTGTCCTTCTCTTTTTCAAAGGTCAGCAACCCCCTAATCATCTGCTTTGTGTCCCATTTTTCCCATTTTGTGTGTATGAGGACAGGAGCAACTTACTTGGTTTCGGTGCACTTCAGTTTTCTCATCTGTAATAAGCAATAATTCTATAGTCTTTATAATTTTATTGTAAAGATTAATGAGTTCATTTAAGCCAAATGCTGAAAATAGTGCTTCTTAGCATGGCAACACTCAATAAGGCATTATTATTTAACTTACATTCTTTAGCTAGTTAATATCTACTTGTCTTCTATATCTGAGCACAAATGATAATTCTTAAAATAAGTCTAATCCATTTAATAAGCTCCATTTAGTATGTTTGGTTTTGCATTTATTTATGATTACTTGATTGGTGTGTATCTCCTTCACTTTGCTTTAGGACAACCACAAGAATCGGGTCTGCTGTTTTCTTAAACAAATCTTCCCAACTGATTCACAAAGAAACACAAAATCCCAACAATGCCAATGAAGCCATATAAATGTGTTTGCCTCCTCCTGCCCACCTGTAACATCTCTTTTATTTCCTTTCTACTGTGTGCTGCCTAGCTTCCTTCACTCTAGCACAAAGGATCTTCTTGCCGGTCCTTGAACATACCAGACATACTTGAACACAGGACATTTCCACTGGATCCTCCCTTGCCTACAAATCCTCTTCCCCCTGATCTCCAAATTGCTTATTCCTTCACCTCTCAGGAATTTATTCAAATGTCACCTTCTCAGTGAGGTCTACAACTAGCCACCTTAATTTAAAAATGCAACCTACAAAATTTCCTATCTTCCTTCCATGCTTTCTTTTTATATATATATATATGATTTATCTCTAGTGAATTCAATATACATATAATTAATTATTATATATCTGTTTAGTCTTCCTCATTAGATGGCATACTGCATGACAGCAAGAAATTTTGTCTGCTTACTGTATCTCCAGGTCCTAAACCTGTGCCTGACATATAGTAGGTGTTTAATAAATATTTAGATAAGTATGTAAGTTAACTATGTAAAATACTGTTGCTTGAGTGAGATGGCTAAGAAGTTCTATATGTTTATTTTGTGATCATCATGGATTTGCATTCAATCTTCAAAAAATGTGAAGAATTTGGATATGTGAAAATATGGGAAGTGGTTTTCTAGGGTGAAAGGAGGTTGGAATTGGAGACAAAGGGCCATTTCTGATTGTAACATATTTTTAGTGTGAGACTAGGTTAACATCTCCAAGCTTCATATTCTCATTTTTACAAATCAAGCAGCAAATATCTAAGGACACTATGTTTTACTAATACTTATTATTTACACTACCTGTCTCTTTTCCTCAGGGATTTTACGGCAACATAGAACAAATATTGATGTGTAAAATTTTAGGTGATTTATTTTTTCAAGGCTTTCAACCTTGCAATAACTAGCTTTGCAAGCAAGGAATACAGCTATCTAACTGAAGTGAAAGTTTTGTTTGCTTTTTTTTTTAACCAAAAGATATGACTTCATAGACATTACAAAATACCTTCCTGTTTTATTATTCTCACTATCACTTATCACCATCATAAAAACCTACAGTCTATGAGAAGCAGTTGGAGGAGTAAAGCTATAAATGTACTATACATGCCAATGAGAAAATGCTGGCCCTTAGAGGTGCATCTGGTCCTTAACTCTTATTCCACCTTTGTTGTTTGTGACATGTAGTTCCCACCTATGCAATGCTGAATACAATAAACAAGCAATAATGTCCAAGATCTGTAGACATCTTAAATAATATTTTTGAGGGTATCCCCAGAGTAAACTTCAACTGAGAAGACAAAAAACCCTTCCACAAAAAAATAAATAAATAAAAATAAAAAATGCAACATAACATGCAAGTGTAATGGAAAACAAAATACAATAAGAAAAGAAAGAATGCAGATTATTACTAGGTAAACAAGAACAAAGACTCATGCTGAATCGATTCTAAGCAATGATCCTCTCAAATCAAAAAACAAAAAAGAAATATAAATAAGTGGCAACATAATATATACTATTGTTATGGGTAGGAAGACTCAATACTGTTAAACATTAATTCCCACAAGTTATACATAAATTCAAGACATTCCCTGTCAAAATCCCAGAAGGATGTTTTCAAGATTTTGAGAAGCAGATTATAACATTTATATATAAAGGCAAAGAAGTTAAAATAGCTATAACATTTTGAAATAAAAATAAAGCTGTAGGACTTGCACAATGCCTTTAGTATTCACCATAAAACTGCAATAATCAAAAAAGTATGGTAATAGATCAAAAGGAAGACACAACAATCAGTTGAACAGAATAGAGAATTCTGAAATAAACAACCCAAAACATGGCTGGCTAGTTAATTTTTTAAGGTTAATTGCAAGTCAATGGAGAACAAAAAATTTTATTAAATAAATGATGATGAAATGATTGAACATCCACATGCAAAAAAATGAACTTTGACCTGTACTTTATATCACATAAAATTGAAAAATATTTAGTCAGTTATATACCTAGGTATAAAATGAAATAAAATTAGAAAATCATTCAGAAAAACTGGAGAAAATATTCATAATGTTGAGCAGCTAATGAGTTCTTAGAACATCAGTGGCACAATCCATTAAAAAATGATACATCAAAATTCATCAGGAGTGAAAACATTTACTCTCTGAAAGATACTATTAGGATAAAGTAGCACTACTAAAACTCAAAAATAAAACCAAAATAAACAATTTAAAAATGTACAAAAATATAAGACTGGGCAGGGGAGGAAGGGAAGGGAGACAGTATAAATAACTGAAGGGTAAGTGAAGCACCGGAAACTTGGATACATTGCTAGTGAGAAAGCAAAATGGCACAGCCACTATGACTATTTGGTAGTTTTCTATGAATTACAATATGGTTGAATAATTAATCCTAACTATTGATCCGGAAGAAATAAGCCTCATGTTTACATAAAAACTTCCTGTGAGTGTTTATAAGATCTCTGTACATAATTGATAAAAATTGGAACAATCCAAATGCCCTTCAAATGGTGATGGGTAAACAAATCATGATATGGCATTACAAAGAAATACTACTCAACAGTAAAAGGAAGAAACTGTTAACACACGCAAGCAACCTGGGTGAATCTTATGCATTATTCTAATTGTAATAAGACAGACTCAGAGGCTATATACTGTGGGGAGAAAGACTGGCCACAAAGGAGCAACACAAGGTAATTTTGAGGAAGGGTGATAGAATAGTTCTGTATCTAGATTGTGCTGGTGGATGCACATTTCTGTGAATTGATCAAAACTTATAGGACTATATACTAAGAAGAGTGATATGTATATTACATAAATTAAAAACTATAAGGCAAAGAGAAAAAACACTGCAGTTTGCCAGTCATACAAAAGTTTCTATTCATGCTGCTTGAAAACAAGCACAATTTCAAAATAGAATGATCTGGTGTGAATAAATCAACAAGGCTCTGAGTGGAAAATCAACATTTTTCCACTATTCTTCTGTGAATATGTTATGAACTCGTAGCATTGCATATCTAATTAATTTTCCCCTATTTTTGTATACCTGGACTGTACCTGGACTTTTGAAAATTTATAGAATAGCCACATTTTATTACTATTTCTATTTTTAGGTAAATTCAAACAACTAAGTGAAAGAAATTCCATGACTGTTCTATTTATTTACTGCCTTATAGAAGTATAAATACATTCTACTCTGACACTACTGGACCTTTGCCCCACTGAAATATATGTTAAAGTTAATGCTGCTTTGCACAAAATTTGCTCATTCTTATTTCTTTTATGGGTATTTATCCCTAAGCTGATGTAGAAACATTTAGACTTTCCCTTTCAGAAAAAAAAAATGTATCTATTGGTTATTCCAACCCTACAAAACTCAGCATTGATATCTTCCCTGAATTTCAATCCCTTTCCATCTGCAAAACCTTGAAAATCCAATTAGAACTAGAAATGATGCTACATTGATCTCAATTATGATAGGTAAAGCTTTAAGCAGACTTTTAAATTAACCAGAAAATGAGGCCTAGTGAACTCAGAAATCACTCAGTTTATCAAGGAAGACATAGATTTATTACTGATCTATCTATTTCTAATTGTTGTGAGATGATCAGAGTGGGTAACAAGGGCCTTAATTTGTTATTAGATTCTTTACTTTGTCTTGGAGAGCTCTTCCCCTCCACCTGCCTGCCCAGATTCTACAATTTTCAGGGAAACTGTGGCTAAATCTAGGGGATATGCCAGTTCCTCTGGTGGATACTGTCTCTGTACCAGAGCTCTTGAATCCAATTTTTAGATGACTTCCTAGCCACCTGGAATAAAGACTACATTTCCCTGAGTCTTTTGCGGCTAGTTATGGCTATGGGACTAATTTAGGAGAATGGAAAGTGATTGAGATTCTGCAGGGAAGTGTGTTTCTAAAGACAGTGGTATGATCTTCTTTTGCTCTTCTTTCTTGCTGATGATTGGATTGAGAATATGATGACTAGAGTTTAAATAGCCATCTAGGACTATGAGTAGAAAGCCCAAGCTATGGATGTCAGGTCAGAAAAATAAATTTAGAATTTAACAAACATTTTCTCTAAAAGGCCAGACAGTAAATATTTTTGGCTTTGCAGGCCATACTGTCTTCATGCCAACTACTCAATGCTACTATGTTGTGCTTAAACTGCCATAAAAAGTAAGTAAATGAATGGGAATAGCTGTGGGTCTATAAAACTTAATGTACACATACAGGCAGCTGTGCACAATACCTGTAGTTTGTTGACCTTTGAAGTAGAAGAAGTTAGGCTTACTAAAACAGAGAAATGTCCTGTAATCCCCAATTTACATCTGTACTTTTTAATAAGAGAAAAAAATAATTTCTCTATGACACTTTTAAAAAGTTTTTTATTTGGTCACTATGAATCTGCAAGTATAAATGATTCAGCTGCTGTGAAAAACAATTTAGTGTTTCCTGAAAAGTAAAACACAGAATGAGCTGGAAGTTTCACTCCTAGGTATATATCCAAAAGTATGGAAAACTGGTACTAAAACTCACACTTGTATACAATGTACACATTAATGTTCATCAGTGGATAAACAAATTGTGGTATAGGTGCACAATGGAATATTATTCAGCCGTAAAATATGAAGTACTGATACACGCTAAAATGTGGATTAACCTTGAAAACTTTATGCTAAGTAAAAAGAATGAAACACAAAAAAGTCACATACTGTTTTATTCCATTTATATAAAATGTCCAAAAAAGCTAATCCATAGAAATAGAAAGCAGTTTGGTGGGCACCAGGCTCTAGGGAGAGTGTGGAATGGGGAATAACTGCTTATTGGGTTCAAGGTTTTCTTTTGGAGTGTGATGGACAGGTTTTAGAGCTAGAGACAGGTGGTAGTTGCACAATAATGAGAATGTACTAAACGCCACTGATTTGTTCATCTTAAAATAGTTAATTTAGTTGAGATTCTTAAAAAATAGCAATAATAAAATTAAAATCATTAAGTTTATGTTACATGAATCTTATCTCAACAAGAAATAAAGAAACAACAGCAAAAAAATGAATTCAAACATATTCCTCTCTCTTTACATGTCCTATAAGTGTTTTGGCATCAGAGTTGTTTCATATATGTTTGATTCATTAACACCAGGCTGTTTCATGTAACCATCCTTTGTTACATATTGTTTCCTTTCTCTGCAATCTCGTACTTACCAGGTATGCCTGGGACATATGTATCCTTTACTTTCCAGCTCAACAACATCATATCCTCCTAAACATCCTTTTAATAACCGTAACTTCATTTCATCAGGTAAAGTTATATTGTTCCTCCTTGTCACATTGTGCTATCATTGCTTTTTTACATGGTATTTCTCAAGTAACTGGGGACCCACAATCTCAAGGATGATAAATTTATAAGTCTATACATTGCTGACATCTGTGGTTGCTAGATTACAGTAGAGGGTGGATAATATTTAGTTAACTGATGCATGAAGCCGTGCAGACTTTTTTTTTTTGTCACTGTTTTGCCAAAGACTAAACTAAATAGAAGGAAATCAGAGTGCTGTCACCAATGTTGATATTATCTTGTTTGATGACCTTGGAACCAGTTAAGTACAAACTTAATGATATAATTCCTTAAAATGAACTGGGTAGGAAATTAGACATGTCAAATTTCAAAGCACAGAAAAATTTGAAATATGTATATTTTCCAAGCACGAATAACACTTTTCTTTCATCTGTATTACCTGTGGCTATATTTGAGGCTGAACCATTTAATTTGAAATCCTAAGGAAAAATAAAACATATCAGGATTTATATATATTTTCTGGATGTCTGACTTAAGGAAAATTACTTAGCACATTTGTTCCTCAGAATTTTCACCTACAAAATATGTAACTATATAGTCAAGATATAAAAGAGTGATAAATAAAATAATTACTATAAGACCTGATGGCATTTAATAAATATGTTGTTTCATCATCATTATTATTGCCATCATGGGATCATTATTTGCTTTTTTAAATTTTAATTTATGTACACACATAGTATGGGGTACATGAAATGTTTTGATATAGGCATGCAATGTGAAATAAACACATCAAGGAGAACAGGGTATCCATCTCCTCATGCATATTTCCTTTGAGTTACAAACAATCCAATTATGCCCTTTAAGTGATTTTAAAATATACAATTATGATTGACTATAATCACTCTGTTGTGCTATCAAATAGTAGGTATCATTCATTCTTTTAAACTATTTTTTGTACCTATTAACCATCCTCCTAACCACCACTTTTCCACTACCCCGTCTTACCCCCTGGTAACTATCCGTCTACTCTGTGTGTCCATGAGGTCAATTGCTTTGATTTTTAGATCCCACAAATAAGTGAGAATCTGTGTTGTTTGTCTTTCTGTGCCTGGCTTATTTCACTTAACATAATGATCTCTAGTTCTATACATGATGCTGTAAATGACTAAATCTCATTCATTTTATGCCTTAATAGTACTTCACTGTGTATATGTACCACATTTTTAATGCATTTGTCTGTTGATGGACACACAGATTGCTTTCAAATCTTAGCTATTTTAAACAGTGCTGCAACAAGCATAGAAGTGAAGATATCTCTTCAATATACTGATTGCCTCACTTTAGGGTATATACCCAGAAGTGGCATTGCTGGATTATACGGTAGCTCTGTTTGAGCTTTTGAAGGAACCTCTAAACTGTTCTCAATAGTGGTTGTATGAATTTACATTCCCATCAACAGTGTACAAGGGTTTCCTTTGCTCCGTATCCTCACCAGCATGTCATTGCCTGTCTTTTAGTTATAAGTCATTTTAATTGGGGTGAGATATCTTTTGTAGTTTTGATTCGCAATTCTCTGATGATCAATGATGTTAAGTACCTTTTCATATGCCGGTCGGACATTTGTATATATTCTTTTGAGAAATGTCTATTCAAAGTGTTTGCCCATTTATTGATTGGATTGTTAATTTTTTTCCTATACGATTGCTTGAGCTTCTTATATATTCTGGTTGTTAATCCTTTGTCAGATGGGTACTTTGCAAATATTTTATCCCATTCTGTGGGTTTCTCTTCACTTTGTTGATTGTGTCCTTTGCTGTGCAGATGCCTTTTAACTTGATGCAATCCCATTTGTCCATTTTTTGCTTTTGTTGCCTGTTTTATGGGGTGTTGCTTAAGAAATTTTGCCCCGACCAATATCCTGGAGATACTCCCCTAATGTTTTCTTTTTTTTTTTTTTTTTTT
>NW_016107854.1:12898-45265 GCF_001604975.1 Cebus imitator
GGGGTTTCACCATGTTGACCAGGATGGTCTCGATCTCTTGACCTCGTGATCCAGCTGCCTCGGCCTCCCAAAGTGCTGGGATTACAGGCTTGAGCCACCGCGCCCGGCCCAGTGTTTTCTTGTAGTATTCTGAGAGGTTGAGGTCTAAGATTTAGGTCTAGACCTCTATCTCTTGCCATATACAAAATCTAACCCTTTTTGTTTGATTTTGTATATGGCAAGAGATAGGGGTCTAGTTTAATTCTTCTGCACGTAGAAATCCACTTTTCCCAGCACCATTTATTGAAGAGAATCTTTTCCCCAGTGTATGTTCCGGGCATCTTTGTCAAAAATGAGTTCATTGTAGGTGTGTGGATTTGTTTCTGGCTTCTCTATTCTATTCCATTGGTCTTTGTGTCTAATTTATGTCATTATTAGGCTGCTCTGATTATTATATCTCTGTCGTATAATTTGAAGACAGGTAATGTAATTCTACAGTTTTGTTATCCTTGCTTAGCATAGCTTTGGGCATTCTGGGTCTGTTTGGTTACCTATTAATTTTGGAATTTTTTTTTCTATTTCTGTGACGAATGTTATTGGTATTTTGATAGGGATTATGTTGAATCTGTAGATTGCTTTTGGTAGTATTCACACTTTAACTATATTCATTCTTACAATCCATGAACACACAGTTTTATCCATTTTTTAGTGTCCTCTTCAATTTCTTTTGTCTGCATATTATAGTTTTCATTGTAGATATCTCTTACTTCTTTGGTTAAATTAATTCCTAGGTATTTCATTTTTATGTGTGGCTACTGTAAATGAGATTACATTTTTATTTTTTCTTTACATTTTTCACCATTGGCATATAGAAATGCTATTGATTTTTGTATGTTTACTTTGTATCCTGTAGCTTTACTGGATTTTTAAAAATCAGTTTGAAGAATTTTCTGCTGGAGTCTTTAGTTTTTTCCAAGTATAAGATCATATCACCTGAAAACAAGGATAATTTGACTTCTTCCTTTCCATTTTTCCATATTCCATGCTTTTTATATTTCTCTTGTCTATTTGCTCTAACTGGGGCTTCCAGCACTATGTGGAATAACAGTGATGACAGCCTTGTTGTTTTTCAAATCTTAGAGGAAACCCTTCCATTTTTTGCCTCATTTAGTATGTTACTAGCTGTGGGTCTGTTATACATGACTTTTACTATGTTGAAAATGTTCTTTCTATTCCAGTTTCCTGAGGATTTTTATCATGAAGGGATGTTGTATCAAATTCTTATTCAGCATCAATTAAAATAATCATATGTTTTTTATCTTTCATTTTGTTGACATGATGTATCACACTGATTGATATACACATGTTGAATCATCCTTGCATCCATGGGATAAATCCCACTTGGTCATAACAGATGATCTTTCTAATGTAGTCTTGAATTTGGTTTGCTAGTATTTTGTTGAGGATTTTTGCATTAATATTCATCAGATATATTGTCCTGCGGGGTTGCTTTTTTTTTTTTTTGTTGTGCCTTGTCTGGTTTTGGTATTGGTAATAATTCCCTCAAAGAATTAGTTCGGAAGTATTTCTCCCTCCTCTATTTTTTGGAATAATTTGAGTAGCTTTGGTATTAGCTTCTTCTTTCAATGTTTAGTAGAACTCAGCAGTAAATCCATAAGGTCCCAGGTTTTCTTTACTGAGAGATTTTTTTATTACAACTTCAATCTCATTACTTTTTATTGTTCTGTTTAAGTTTTGGATTTCTTTTTGGTTCAATTTTGGTAGGTTTTATGTATCTAGGAATTTATTCATTTTTTCCATGTTTTCTAATTTATTGGCAAATAGTTGCTCATAGTAGTTACTAATGATCCTTCATATTTCTGTAGGATCAGTTGTGATGTCTCCTTTTTTATTTCTGATTTTATTTGTATTTTCTCTGTTTTTTCTTAATCTGGCTAAAGGTTTGTCATTTTTTTTTTTTTTTTTTTTTTTTTTTTTTTGCTTAACTTTCAAAACATCATTTTTTGTTTCATTGGTCTTTTGTATGTTTTTCATTTCAATTCCATTTCTTTATGCTCAGATCTTTATTATTTCTTTTCTTCTAATTTTAGATTTGGTTTAGTCTTGCTTTTCTAGTTCTTTAAGATTTATTATTGAACTGTTCACTTGAATTTCTTTCTCTTTTTTGATATAGGCACTTAGAACTATACACTTCCCTCTGAGTACTACTTTTGCTGTATCCTATAAGTTTTGGGTATGTTGTGTTTCTATTATCATTTTTTTTTTCAAGAGATTTTTCAGTTTCCTTCTAAATTTCTTTATTGATTCACTGGTTATTTATGAGCATATTGTTCAGTTTTCATGTATTTGTAAAGTTTCCAAAATTCATCTTATTAATTTCTACTAGTATTTAATTGTGGTGAGAAAAGGTGCTTTATATTATTTCAACTTTGAATGTTTTAATACTTGCTTTGTGACCTAACATATTGTCTATCCTTGAGAATAATCCATGTGTTAAGGAAAAGAATGTGTATTCCACAACTCTTGGATGAAATGTTCTGTAAATATCCATCAGATCCATTGGGTCTATAGTACAGATTAAGTCTGATTTTTCTGTATTTATTTTTCAACTGGAAGAACTCTCCAATGCTGAAAGAAAGATGTTAAAGTCTCCAGTTATTATTGTATTATTATAATTCTTTATGTGAGAAGAAAAGCTCATAGCAAAACAGAGCTTAAACAAGAGCAGAGAAAACTCACCCTAGCCCTCAAAATGAATCAACTCTTTTTATTCTTTCTTTTTTTTTTTTTTCTTTTCTTGAGATGGAGTGTCGCTCTGTCGCCCAGGCTGGAATGCATGCAATGGCACAACCTGGGCTCACTGCAACCTCCACCTCCCGGGTTCAAGCTGATTCTCCTGCCTCAGCCTCTGGAGTAGCTAGGATTACAGGCATGTGTTACCACACCTGGCTGATTTTGTATTTTCAGTAGAGACAAGGTTTTACCATGTTGGCCAGGCTGGTCCTGAACTCCTGACCTTAGGTGATCTGCCCCTCTCAGCTTCCCAAAGTGCTTGGATTACAGATGTGAGCCATTGCGCCCAGCCTCATTTATTCCTTCTTTTATAAAATAGCCAAGAGAGGATATATTGATATGAGAGAGAAACCAGCAGTAAGAAAAACAAAGCACCAAAGAAAAAAAAAAAAGAAACAAAGAAAGCTGATGAAAGAACAAAAATGAAGACACTTTAAGGAAAAAAAGAAAAGAAAAAAAGAAAGTTGATAAAAGAACACAATAAAGATATTACAAAAAATAGGAAAAGGAAAAGAAAGAGAAAAGAGGAAATAAAGCCAAACATTTAATTAATAGTAGGTCAAATTACCCTGAGAGGTAAAACAAAACAAGACTCAGAGCTGGGGACTTTGGGGCAGGTGATTCTTTGAGGAAAGCTTAAATTGGGTACTCTGGTGTGCCACCTCGGTACATGTTCAGGACCCAGGCACTAATCTCCCAGTTGCCCAAAGCATTGTCTTTAGGCAGCTCAAAGCTGAACCCTTCTCCAAGAATTTTTCATGACCAAAGAGTTTTGCCTTTTTAAAATATATACTCTGTCTTTGGGAACAGCCTTTATCTATGCAGGGCCATAAATGCATGCCCCACTCTTGCCTAAATTCAGGCCATCTCTAAGCTTTGGCATTCTCTAGGAAGTAAGCTATGGCCTCTATTGCACCTGTACCATAGCTCAAATTGGGCATGTTTTCTCTCTGTCCAATACTTTTTCCTTCATTCCCTGACAAGTATTCCTAAGACCACTCCCTTATGGGGATCTTGTATGTAAATCTCCATCATTGAGTCTACTTGTTGGTGTTAGGAGAGGTCTGAGAAAACAGACCTAAAAAAGGACTTTAGAACTGGATTCCCAGCTGTTCAGTGGGAGAACCTTATCACTAAATGATAAGTTCACCACATGTAGTCCATGGCTAGTGGGAGTTTGTGTAATTTCACAGGTGATTGGAAGGTTCGGGGTAAGTGTCTATTGAAGAGTGCAAAGGGTGCATTGGAGAAAGACAATTAAAAGCTGAAAGGGTGATTCATCACAGATAAGTCTAGGTGTGGAAGCCGGAAGGACTCTTAAGCAGCACACAAGGAACCTCATTTTCTGACAACATAAACCAGAAAAATCCCAAGTCCTTGAACCAAATTACAAGAGTTATAGAATACCACAGAGGATTGAATTATTTAACCTGCCAAGTAAGTTATGCCAAGGTCAGGACCATTATGGGTTAGGGCTAGAACTCTGGGATGTCTGGGTTGATGCCCTCAAGACTGTGAGATTCATCAGAACCCCCTGGGGTACTTCCCTTGTGTCTCACTTTTCCCCTGTCAAAAACTAATGTCACTTTTGCTTGAAAACAAAAAGCATTACCTACCACTCTAGATAAAACCCTACCACTTCTTCTAGCCTCCACACTTGTAACGTGGGACTTAGGTACCAAGACTCAGAGAAGTTCTGGGCCTGTTAAGGGAGAAAAGAGACTATCCTGAAGGTGGAAGGTGCTGCAAGACCTAGTTAACATGTTCTGGTGGGGGCCATGAAAGAATGTATGGGACTGCATCCAGAAAGTGATAAACCAGGAGTAAAACATAAAGTTGGTTAAGTGGGAGATTGTTGATATGGAAACATTATCTCAGTACATAAATTTAGCATCCAGATAAGCTTCTGAGGATTGGTACTCATGTGCTGCTAGTACAGGTCTTGAAAGCCCACTCTCAGTGAGGTGGTAATTCCAGGATTGCTGAGAGAGAAAGGAGAAGATTAAGAGACTCAGAGCATGACATGCCTGTGTTGCAACACAACACATGTCCAGAAAAATGCACCAACTCAAGAAGTCATAGAGGACACTGCATTTACCAAGGTGGCAGGAACACACTGCTGAGTGGCACCAGCATCACTTAGAAGCTTCGTAGTAGCTGTGCTCCATAAGCCAGGGATGACATTAGAAGATGCAGTTATAGAAACTGGCTTGTTAATGGCAATGAATGAGAGATTTCTATGATAACAGAAGCCAGATGGCAGTCTTAATTATCACTACAAAATATCTGGCAATTAAGGTAATTGCATTTTGAGAGAAGTCCAAGCTTGGCTCAAAGCAGCTATTGATTTCTCAATCCCCAAGCTGCCGAATTGACACCAACAAATAGTATACTACCAAATATTTCAGTCTTTTAAATAGCAATAGCAACTCCCCTTGATGCACATGTCACATGTGATCAGGGAGAGCAGCAAATTTAGAAATCCCCCCTGCAAACGGACTTGGATGCTTACCATAGGTTTTGCTTCCCCATCAAGCAGAGAATCTTTATTATAGCTTTTTGAGAATATGGTATATGTCATAGATTGTTAAACTAATCAACTCTTCACATCTTTTCTGATGATGTTTTTTTTCCTTTTTAATTATGGGGTTTTTTTGTTTCCCATCTGTTCTAGACGTAGGAAAATGAACAAGACACATTGATTCAAAGATCCTGGACTTATATCTGCATAGAACTGATGTTTTCTCCTTGAGAAGATAAGGTAAGTACATTTTTAGTGGCATGTAAAGTAAATTTATCACATTAAATGGGTTTATTTTTAATGTGTCAAGGACATACGATCTCTGAGCTACCAAGTCATGAAATATGATAGACCCCTCTTATCTTCTTCTGCCTGTGTGCTTTCTGCCTTCTTTAAAAGTACACTGATTTTCAACTGTGGAATGAACCATTGCTTCACTTTCATTTCTTGTATTTTGCTTGAGGCTGATTCTAACCCCACAACCAGAGCTAGATGTGATAAAGACCTGACTATCTATCCTGTGTATTATGTGTAGGTGACCCAAATGGAAATATAGGACCGCGGGCAAGGACTGTTTACTGGAATAGTTAGGAAAAATACTTTCTAACTGTGGTTGCAGAGGAGCATCATTTGGGGAACATCTGGATAAAAGAATAAAGCCAGCAAGGCAAAGCATAGAGAAGGAGAGATGAAGAAAGGTGCTCTATCCCTAGGGCATAATTTGAACTTCTAGGCTTAGCTAGGACTGCAGTTAGTTTTCTCTAGACTTAAAAGTAAGGCTAGCCAATACATTTTCTATTTGGCTTAAGCTGTTTTGTGATGAATTACAATAAATTGCAGACAAAGATTCTTGACTACCATGTTATCTATTGTTTCTTATATTATAGACTCCATATTTATTTTTAAATCATCCTGAATACACACAGAAGATTGTTCTAATTATACTTCTTCTTTTAGAAAATTTTAAAAAATAGATAAGCATTTTTATTCATTTTTAGAATCAAAACTCTGTTCCTTTTGCATGCAGAAATGCAGGTTTGTTTTCTTGTGTATGTGTGTGTTTTCTGGTATACTGCTTCCCCTCACCTCTTGCTCTCCTGCTCTTCTCCTCTCTCTTAACTGTCCCAAATTATCCTTAATTGGAGTAAACCTGTCTTCAGAAAATAAGGTGGCTTCATTCTCCTGGGATGTCCTCCCTTTCCCTTTGGTTTTCAAACCAGTGTTTCATTTGGGAACATTGTGGAAATAGTGGGCTGGCTGATAGTAATTTAAATAAGCGGTTCACAATAACCTAGTAGCCTAAGGGAAGTGAAGAAAGAGCCAAGTGTTTGGCAATGCCAGAAATAACCTCTTTCCTTTATAGGTTTTTTTTTTTTTTTTTTTTTTCTGTCTTTGGTTTTAAAAAGAAGAAAAAATTGCACCGGACACCAACTAACTGTATCCAACTTTTAATTTGGCCTGTGTATCACATCAGATACACATTTTGGCAGTGTCATGAGACTCCCACCGATATTGGCCCACCTCCACCTGTTTGGTGACTCTGTCTAGGCACATTGACTACTCTCTCCTTTCACATACCATGGGAAGCCTCTGTTCTTCTATTGCTACCACTTTTTTTTTTTTTTTTTTTTTTTTTTTTTTTTTTTTTTTTTTTTTTTTTTCTTTTTTTTTTTTTTTTTGAGACATAGTCTCTCTTTGTTGCCCAGCCAGATTGCAGTGGCACTATCTCAGCTCACTGCAACCTCCGCCTCCCGGGCTCAAGCAATTCTCGTGCCTCGGCCTCCCAGTTAGCTGTGTGATTACAGGAACCCACCACCATGCCTAGCTAATTTTTGTATTTTTAGTAGATACAAGTTTTCACCATATTGGCCAGGCTAATATCAAACTCCTGACCTCAGGTCATCCACCCACCTTGGCCTCCCAAAGTGCTGGGATTACAGGCATGAGCCACCATGTCTGGCCTATTGCTACCTGTTTCTAATGTTGCTAAGCTGTTTTTGCTTAGATGCCTTCAAGTACGGTGATCTGACTTCACTATATGTAGCCTGTGTCTTCATTTCCTCTCTTCCACTTTTAAAGAATGTACCAAAGTGGGATCTCTAACTTTAGTTCCTTATAATCTTGTGTTGTATGTCCATGTCAACACTAGGCATCTTCTTTCAATAGTGTCTCAATAACATTATATTTATTAAGAAATGCTTTAAATATATTATATGTGTAAGGTAACTTTACCTAATTACCAAAACAGTTTCAGGACACCCCTTCCCCATGGATAAATTTTATTTTTCAATTTGGTAGGTGAGGCCCCTGAAGAGATATATTTTAAAGTTTTATTCATGTTCACATCATACCTAGAAGTTCCAATTTACAAACATAACATTATTAAGCACCAGGGAATAATGCCAGCATTCTAAACTGGCTCATATTTAAAACCTCTGAATCATTAATTTATTTAATTGTTGCTCTGATCTGTTATTTAAATTGACTCTCTGATTTAGGCTTTGACCTTTAAGTTTGTTGAAATTATGTTAGTCTTGATTTTTCTCACCTTCAAATGATTATTACTTTCTCCAAATTGTTTGTTATAAGATTTTATCCTAATATCTGCCATAATAATTCCATTAAATATCTTTCATCACTATAAGTGACTTTCTTAAATATCGCCAGTAATGCTTTTTATCTGCAAAACGAAAGCCAGTTACAGACATTGTATTCACTTCTCTAACCTTTTCTAAGTTTTTGTATCAAATACAATACTTAAAATATTACAAAATGTTATTATTCTCCAATAATCTTAAAGGAGAAGAAAAGTAATTGAAATACAAAGTGGAATTTTGGTGCTTAAAAATTCCACAAAATATATCCAACTTTCTTTGAGTGAGCTGTGTATTTTCTCTGTAATCTATCTCTTATAATCTTGACATTGTGCTTTTGAGAATGACACTGTTTTATTTACTCTTCAATTCCCCAAGCTGAAAAATGGCATAACATTCCCTAATCATCACTTTTCCATCAATACGCAACACTCAGCTAAAACATCTATTACTTTGTGAAGGCTTTCATTTTCCCACCTCTAGACAGATTCAAGGATCTGTTAATACTCTTCTGTTTCACTATGACTTTCCGTCTTTAATTCCATCATACCGTATATCACATTGAAGAGTTATTGTTGATTTACTTGTCTGTCTTTGCCTTAAGACTTGAATGCAGGAAATATGGCTTTTATCTCTGTCCATCATAAATATCACATTTTTGATAATTGCTATATGTTGAATAAAGACCAAAAGGAAGGACTCAAGTGATTGCATAGCATTTCCAGCCTGATAGGTGAGACATGAAGCAAATGAATAGAAAGTAAAGAGAGAATATCATACTGAAGTATCTTGGAAAAAATAAAACAGTTTACATCTTGACATATGTCTCTATTATATCCTTTACTATTGAACAGTACTGAACAACAGACTCAGGTAAACTAAAAGAAAGAACAAGTGATCATGGCAAGGTTACTGAGTGTGCATGTGGCAGACATCCCAGGGACAGAAATAAATATGCATCAATACTAGGACAGGTAGCTGAGTCAGAAATGGAAATGTGTACAGTGAATTTTTTATGCTGAAACAATGTCCAATGAAGTAGCAATAGATGTAGAAATAATTTGTAAGCACAGAGAATTGGGAAGTTTCAAAGACTGCATAATTAAGGGAGACCAATGTAAAGCAATCAATTATTAGCTAATGTATGTTCTCACTTTTGACAAAAAAACAACAAAAAAACAAACAAAAAAAACATCTAGGCATCATTATCTGCAAAATGAATCTAATCAGGTAGAGGTAGGGGTAAACACAGTGATCAAGCAAATGAATCCACAGGAAACTAAGGACTCAGATAAGGAGGAAAATGTGTTCAAGGGATTCACTAGGAACATGAACGCCATGAAAGGAGATTAGTTAATATGTGCTTTAAAATTTGGTGTTCAAAGAGCACTGGCCCAGGTATTGGTCAATTACAGCTTTCATTTTAGTCCTCCCATTAAGTTCTCATGTGATTTTGACAAGTCAGTGGTCTTTGATCCTCCCTCTCTGGATGTGTAAAGGAACATGTTGATCAGATGGCAGCTGAATCTTAACCATATGATAGTTTTCCTTTTTTGGCTGCTCTTCAAGAACATAATACCATGATTTTCCTGATTTATATGGATGCTACACCCTACTGCAATTCCTGGTCCATAGTAAAAGTTGAATAGGGGTTTTCAAGCAGGGAATAAGACAATTATTTTTATTTCATTTTTATGTTTTAAAGTTAATAGCCACAAGTTTACAAGTATGACTTGTCCTCTATTTAATGTAATTTGAAGGAAAATGGGAAATTCCTTCCTTTTTCCTGGAATTCCTAGAATTTCACAAAATTCTAAATATTACCGACTACAGTATGCTGGTGCTGTAAACATAATAAGAAACTTATGTTTACAGCACCAGCATACTGTAGTTGGTAAATAAATGTCACTCTGGCTTGTACCATATTGGGTTACAGGTTAAAATTGGAAGATAATGCTGACTCTTGTTGGGCATGTCTATATAAGCTCAGGAAAGCATTGGAGAAGAGAAAAAAAGTCCCTCTATAGGTTTTGAGCCTAAGCAGTTTCCTAATCTGCTTGTTAAAGAACACCAAATTAGTTTTTTACTAAGGACTCTAAAACTAGTTCTTTATCTTTTGTGCAACTATTAATAAAATGGCATACTTTGCAACTGTTTTATAATTCCCTCAAGGCCATGTCAAGAGAGTTTTACAGTAATATATCCAAATTTTAGCTTAACCTCATGTGAACCTTAAACTTCATTGTCATTTTGAAGTTTGAATGAAATCATAAATACCAGGTATCAGCATAATGCCTAGTGCTTAGTAGGCACTCAATATAAGATAACTGTAATCATGAAGAAATATATGATTATCATTTTATTTTACAAAAGGAAATGGAATCTCACAGAGACTTAGAGGTATGCTTTGTATGGCTAATGTTCTTCTCAATTCCCTACACATTTTTCATATTTACATATATGATTTTATTACAAAATATTATGCAATATGAGAAATGTCCTTTAAGTGCTTTAATAAACTTTATCAGTGTTTTTTATTACATCAATATTTTGTGACAGGGAAAAGTTATATCAGCCACAAATCCTATATTAATACTCACCTCTTCACTAGCAGACCACATGGTAAGTTCCAGGCTGGATTTCTCTGAAGTCCAGGTAAATGAACTCAAGCCCATCCTTCATCCCAGTTCTATGATGAAAGCCTGCTCTTCCTTGGGAAGGCAAGAGGAGGAATTTGAATAGCATCTCTGTTGGTGGAAGAGAGGGGATGATAAGAGTGCTTGTATATGATTTTTGTAAGTGATCTCTTTGCTACCCTTCTTTTTCTAAAACATCCTATATGGAATTACAAGATTAATCTCTCCAAACACAGTTCAGAGCATATATTTTTTTTCTGTTCAAAATCTTCAGTAGCAAGTCAGAGCTGGCTGAATTAACATTTAGCTCACAGAATTAAGACTGACTTTCAGTCGATTATCATTAGGAATCTATTCATCTCACCAATAATTTGGCATGGAAATCTATATGTGTGTTTATCCCATTGTCTGGCATCCTCTGGAATACTTAGAGGGGCAGGAAACCTACTACCTATTCTGTTTATATCTTGGACACCATAAATATTCTAAACCTCATCTCTCCTTTGAATTTTGACATGTCTCCAACCAATTTTTCTGCTGCAGTCCTTAACCCAAGCTTCAAGTCTCTCTCTAATAAGGCTCTTTTCATAATCCTTGCCCCAGACTCTTCTCTTAGAGGGAAGTAATTTCTTCCCTGTCCTCACCTTGTGAGTGTAGTACTCCACTTTGCGGACCTTTTCCTATGTTTATTACGTTCTACCTTTATTTATAGACATTTTACAAAATGTTTTCATGCAACAATATTCTCACAAGTTGTCAATAGCAGTTAGTTGTGGGGAGTGGGGGTGAAAGATAGCACACAAAACAATGTTCATTTATTTCCTAACCATAAAATGGATATTGGTTACACAGAATCCTCAGAATACTGAGAGGATTTTCAATTTTTGAATTTGCTAGGGTGGATGAAGAGTGTGCTGTGCATTTTTTTCTAAAATAACTTGATCATAGAATGCTGTGTTTCATATGATTGAATTTCTTGTGGTAGTCTTCTTTTGCCTTTATTGACTAATAGTTGCGCTAACAATGTCTCATCTCTACTATTTAAATAGAAAGTCATTAAAGGCCTCAGCACATGTTTTATATAGCTTTGCAACTGCCACAGTGACTTCCCACTGCCAAGTACTTGGTGAATATTAAAAATGTTTGAATAATCAAGTGATTAATGAATTATTGGGCAACAGATGAGGTTTCCATCTTTGTTGAGTTTTCACACAGGTCAGTTTTTTATTGTTATAAATATATTTATGAATATAAAACTAATCCTTCTCTTTTAACCTTTTCTTACTGTTTTCTTCTTGCTCATTCTCATTGTACTACCCTTTTAGACACAACAAATATCTGAGTACCTACTATATGCCAGAAGATGCAGTCAATATTTTGCATGTATTGTGTCTCTTACTACTTTTGATTATTCTATGACATAGGGATTATTATCCTAATATACAGATGAGCAAAATTAGATTCGGAGAAGTGAAGCGAATTTTCTAAGGTACAGCTACTAAATATCATGACCAGAATTCAAACCACAGGATATCTAAGTCCAAATATCAGGCACCTGCTTGACAAATCATTCCACTAGAATATGTAACTGTCCTTTTTTTGTTTGTGAGAATTTAACACACAGAAAACATGGTCCCTAATATAATGTGAGATGAACTCCTTCACCTTACACAAATGATGGAATTCTCAGCTCTCAAACAGTGATACATGAAATCAAACATTCAACCAAAATAATTCATTCCACTTCTTCCTATATTTATTTTTCAATTCCAAGTTTCTCCAGGGATTAGATTAAAGGTCATGTGGAATCATATGGATGAAGAAATTTTCCTGCCAAATTAACTCCTCAAGTTGTCAGATACTCTTGGGTAAATGGTAAGCTTATTAGGAAGTTGCATGACATTGGTCATTATATGGGCTTTTCAATTAGCTGAAAATGTCTTATTCTAAGATGAAGTCTCTGGTTTATGAAATTCTTAAAAGCATTCAACTTGTGAGTAACGTAGAAGTAATAATTATGAATAACTAAGGAGGCCAGGTGCAGTGACTCATGTCTATAATCCCAGAAATTTGGGAGGCCAAGGCAGGAGTATCATTTGAATTCAGGAGTTCAAGATAAGCCTGGGCAACACAGTGAGACCTGATCTATAAAAATCAAAACATAAGTTAACTGGGTATGGTGGCATGCACCTGTAGCCCCAGCTACTTGGTAGACTGAGGCAAAAGGATTGATTGAACCAGAGAATTTGAAGTTTTGAAGTTGCTGTGATCTTGCCACGGTACTGTAGCCTGGGTTATAGAACGAAACCCTGTCTTAAATTTATATATACATATAATTAGGTAATGGAACTATTAAAAATTAGTGAAACCCTTAGAATTTTATATTCTTAAATATTATGAATAACCTACTAACCCCTATTTGGAAATACCAAACATGTATATGTTGTTTTTACAAAGGCTTTTAATGCCAATTGATATTAGCTCTGTTAGAGTGAATGCCATGTCAGTGTGTCAACAGTACGAGAACTAAGAATAGGTGAAATATAGTCAGAGTTTCCAACTCTATAGACTTTCTCTACCTAACACCATGGAAAACATAGGAGTTAGAGAGATGGAAAGAAAGTGATTGGTTTATGCCATTGGTTGAAGGAAATTTAATTATTATCTTTTCTGCTTTATGTGAATAAAATGTTCTATGATTATTTTAACTTATTGATATTTGATTTATTAGAACATTACATCAACACCTCAAAATTCAAATCACATATAATAGATATGGTGTTTGAGGTTTGAGAGAAGAAATGGGCATGAAAGTGTTTTTATACAAGCTATTTTTTCTGAGAAAAGTGGTTTTAGGCTATTCCTTCAGTGTAAAAGACTATGTTTTTCTATTAATGCCTGGTGACACCATTCTTCTGTTCATACAGAATAGCTCCAGAAATAGCACTTGACCTGTATTGGTCCATTCTCATGCTGTTAATAAAAACATACCTGAGACTAGGTAATTTATAAAGGAATGAGGTTTAATTTACTCACAGTTTGACATGGGTGGGGAGGCCTCAGGGAACTTAAAATCGTGGCAGAAGGGAAAGCAAACACATCCTTCTTCACATCGCATCAGAAAAGAGAAGTGCTGAGCAAAAGGGGGAAAAGCCCCTTATAAAACCATCGCATCTCACAAGAATGCACTCACCATCATGAGAATAGCACCATGGGGTTACCTGCCTCCATGATTCAATTACCTCCCATGGGGTCATTCCCATGACATGTGGGGATTATCAAAACTACAATTCAAGATGAAATTTGGGTGGGGATACAACCAAACTATATTATTCCACCTACTGTCCCTCCCAAATCTCATGACCTCACATTTTAAAACATAATCGTGACTTTCAAACAGTTCCCCAAAGTCTTATCTCATTCCAGTATTAACCCAAAAGTCCAAGTCCAATGTCTCATCTGAAACAAGGCAACTCCTTTCCACCTATGAGCTTGTGAAATCATAATCAAGTTAGTTACTTCCTAAATACAATGGGGTACAGGCATTGGGTAAACACACCCATTCCAAGTGGGAGAAATTGGTCAAAATGAAGGGGCTACAGGCCCCATGGAAATCCAAAATCCAATAGAGCAATCATTAAAACTTAAAGTTCCAAAATGATCTCCTTTGTCTCCATAACTCACATGCAGTTTACACTGATGCAAGAAGTGGGCTCCCATGGCCTTGAACAGCTCCACCCCTGTGAGTTTGCAGGGAACAACCCCCTTCCAGGCTGCTTTGATGAGCTGATGTTGAGTGTCTGCAGTTTTCCAGGTGCACAGTGCAAGCTTTCGGTGGGTCTGCCATTCTGGGGTCTGAAGGGTGGTGGTCTTCTTTTCACATTTGCTCTAGGCAGTGCCCCAGTGGTGACTCTATCTGGGGGCTTCAAACCCACATTTCCCTTTCACAATGCTCTAGCAGAGGTTTCTTAAGAGGGCTTCTCCCCTGCAGCAAACTTCTGCCTGGACATACAGGTGTTTACCTACATCTTTTGAAATCTAGGCAGAGGTTCTCAAACCTCAATTCTTGTTTTCTGTGTACCTTCAGTCCCCAAGTCATATGTAATCCACCAATGGGTTTGTATCCTCTGAGGAAATGGCCTGAGCTGTACATTGGCCCCTTTTAGCTACAGCTGGAGCTGAAGCAGCTAGGATGCAGGGCACCATGTTCTGAGGATGCACAGAGCAGGAGGTCCCTGGGGCCAGCCCAGGACACCATTTTTCTCTCCTAGGCATTCAGGCCTGCAATGGAATGGGCTGCTCTGAAGGTCTCTGACATGCCCTGGAGACATTTTCCTTATTGTCTTGGTGATTAATATTTGGCTCCTCATTACTTATGCAAATTTCTGCAGTGAGTTTGAATTTCTCCCCAGAAAATAGAATTTTCTTTTCTATCACATTGTCAGGCTGCAAATTTTCCAAACTTTTATGCTCTGCTTCCTCTTGAACACTTTGCTGCTTAGAAATTTATTCCACCAGTTCACTAAATCATCTCCCTTAAGTTCAAAGTTCCACAGATCTCTAGGGAACAGGTAAAATGCCACCAATCTCTTTAAATAGCAAAAATGACCTTTACTTTAGTTCCCAAAAAGTTCCTCATCTCAATCTGAGACCACCTTAGTCTGGACCTTATTGTCCATATCACTATCAGCATTTTGGTAAAAGCCATTCAACAAGTCTCTATGAAGTACCAAGCTTCCCCACATGTTTCTATCTTTAGAACTTTTGAAGTCATTGGGAAGTTCCAAACTTTCCCACATCTTCCTATCTTCTTCTGAGCCTTTCCAAACTGTTCCAACCTCTGCCTGTTACGCAGTTCCAAAGTCACTACCCCATTTTCAGGTATCTTTATAGCAGCTCTCCACTACTCAGTACCAATTTACTGTATTAGTTTGTTTTCATGCTGATGAAGACATACCTGAGACTAGGTAATTTATAAAAGAAAGAAATTTAATTGACTCACAGTTCAGCATGGCTGGGTCGGCCTTACGACACTAACAATCGTGGTGGAAGGGGAAGCAAACACATCCTTCTTCACATGGTGGCAGGAATGAGAAGTGCTGAGTAAAAGGGGGAAGAGCTCCCTATGAAACCATCAGAATTTGTGAAAACTCACTCACTATCATGAGAACAGCATCGTGAGGGTAACCATCCCCATAATTCAATTGCCTCCCACCAGGTCCATCCTAGGACACTGGGGGATTATAAGAGCTACAATTCAAGATGAGATTTGGGTGGGGACACAGCCAAACCATATCATGGCTCAAAAATTACCAGCTGATAGGATGATCTTTAAAATATAAGGTTGTTTGAATTGAGAGTTTTCCCTAATAGGCATTTCTCTTCAAGTGTTTAAATGTGGGTTGCCATATCAGGTATATATCACCTCAATAATATTTCATAACACGAATTTATAAGATTTAAGAATCTATTTGATGGTATGACACTGAACACTGCTACTCAGATGCACTTAGCTAGGTTCTGAATCTCTTTGTAGTTTGTCTAATTTGAGTTCTTTCTATGGACTCTGTTGCCTGCTGCCTGGCCCCAGGGTGACATGGTAGGTGCATGTGAGCATCAAATACTTAATTAGCTGCTCAAGATGGGTAACTCACCTTCCGCTTAGACTGGACCTTGCAACTGGGTCAAGACAGTTTCAGGTCAGCTAGACTTTTGTCATTTATTTCTATACTTTTGTCAGTCAACTCTGTTAGACTTCCTCAATGACTTTTTCTTTCCTCTCATCCCTTCTTACTCCCTCTTATGTTTTCTATCTTTCTGCTCTTCCAGGTTATTTTTACCTCTCTTCCTATTTTTTTATAGCTTTGTCCCTTCACACACACTATTGTAGCTTACTTACTACTATTTCTCCAACTCCATTTATTTTATCTTACCTTTTTCCCTTCTTTCTTCTAACAGGGCCCCCTAAAACATTAAGTTGATTAAATAAAATTATTAGAGTTACTTTTAACATTGCCTTTTGTCATCATTATAAATGTTTTAAGGGTTTCTTGTGGTGGGGGGATAATTCCTTGTTCCCCCAAAGTATAGAGGGACTATTAGGTCTCTGCTTAACTCACTTATCATTAAGAGAAACAAATGTCCCTGAAGTTGCTGCCTAACCAGATTGCAGTTCTGCTGGGCTGCAGCTACTAGAGGGAACATTTTAAATCATGGCAAACTTTGAAGTATGAGGTTGGAGAGACAGGGTCAAAACAATTCTAATTTCCCAGGTGAGTGCTGGCATCACACACACACAAAAATCAAACAAAAGTGATTGTGACCTGAATTGGTCTTCAGGGCTAGATTACAGAGAATCACCATAACTTCAGAAAAACTTCAACCCTCACCACCCCCATGTATTTTCCAGGAGAAAGTGTCTTCCTATTACTGGCTGTCCTTGCAGAAAAACAAGCTTTTATTATTCCCTTGGACCAGGAACCTTTCATATTCAATCTCACAGGCAAGATACAGCTCTTTCTGCTTTAACAGAGCCCTGTAATTACAGTTATTAATCTTAAAGTCATGGGCTCTAATTTCAAAGGTTTCTTGTAACCTGAAAGTCTTTCAGAATATAATGGTGCAAAAACTAAATCACTCTCTGCAACTGGTGTCTATGCTTGGTAAATGCCGGCAGTAAGAAGGATATAAACATATTCCCCAAACAGGTACCATAAGCTGGGAAATGACACAGTGTCTACCATAAACATGTCTTTGCCATAGCCTTGCCTAAAAATCTTCTTACTCATGAACCTGAGAGAAGCCTTTCAAATGCTATTTCAAAAAGAAAATCAATAAACCTGCAGAAAGTCTAGCTAGCCTGAAAAGTTTCCGCCATATTGGCTGCATTTTTCAGCATCATTCCCTCTCCTCCTTTATCACTCCCTTTCCAGTCACTGTTCCATCACTGGGATGAGACAAGCACTCCTCAGTACCAATCAACACAGTGCGGGTCTTCTCTGAAGAAAAGCAAACCCTTTTTCCTGAAGTATTTCACAAACTGCCTGTCTGCCTACTGCACTCTATGTAATGAAGGTATTTAATTATATATCTATATATGGGTATATATACATGTATGTATATGTATATACGTATATGAAGCATATGTGTGTGTGCATGTCTGTGTGTGTTACAAATGCACTCCAGGGGGGAGAGCTGTTGAGTTAGTATCACTCACTAATGTCACTTAATAAATGAACTTATTTAATTAATAGTTTCAAAGAACAGGATTGCTAAGGGAATAGGATCAATAGCAAACAAATTTTCATGTAGGAGAAGCAAGAAAAAAAGTCTGTGGCCCTAATACATAAAGAAAGAGTAGAATAGTGACTCCATGGGGGACAAGTGCAAAGTGACTTGCTTTCATATGCTTTTCTCTCATCTTGGCTCCTTGACTAGTCATCCTGCTTGCCTAGTCAGTCCTATAATTTTACTAAGGGCCTATCTGCTTTAGCTGACTGTCTTGAATGTGATTCCTTGCTGGCATACATTCCATACCAAACTGGGCACATTATTTTTCAGAATCTTTTCCTTTCTATATTTTGGGTATGCTCATTCTTCAACTCTTACCCCCCCAACAATATTCAGCCTTCTCCTATAGCTAATAGTTGTTCACACTGTGTTGTGACAGTATGCATTCGCATCTTGATTAGACAATTCATGATGAGGAGGCAGTGGGACATTGTCATTATAAATGACAGAGTAGAGCTTTCCGAATCTTCAAAGCCAACATACTGTGCACATACTGACTTTGTTACACTGCCTACCTCCTAACACTTGATGAGGAATGATAAAATGCAGAAATACTGAATTCACTGTATGTATATTTGGAGGTGGCAGGGAGAAGAGGAGCCTGGAAAATCAGTAAGATCAGCTGTTTTGGAATTGTGTGGCTATAAGATCTTAAAATCTTTGTCTAAAATAACTGAGAAATGAGACTCATGAGTTTATATTTGTAATGAGTCAATATTCATGAAGACTTAAATCACTGCCTGGCCTGTATGTGAGGGTTTGCTAAATAAATAAATAAATTAGTGTATCTTTTCCTAGAGCAGATAGAAATACAGGCACTAACATAAAGGAGAGACTGTGCCATGAATCAGGAAAGGGGTTTTTAATTTGATAATATGTAATAGCTAATATCAATGCTAAAGTTTAATTTTGGTGTATTTCAATGAATAATAGATTGACAGTAAAAAATGGAATGATTATGGTATTTCATTGGGGAGCATTTTTCTCATAGAATGCATAAAAACAAAATATGATAAACAGTTTTGCAGATGGAGAAAGTTTAATGATATTTTGGAGTCATTTTGTTTGTACCCTAGATAATAAGCATGAGGTTTAGTATGGATTTGTTTGATTTCCTTTTCCATCTGCAATAAACCTTAGCTAACTAGATATGTTGATTTTAGTCTTTTCATTTATATTGTAATTCAGGTTAATATTAAAGCTCTCATTTATAATCTCATACATAGAATATATCTGCCTCATTTTAATTCATTTTTCTTTCTTCTCATTTTCTGCACTCAATTTTCTTTGAGACTCTTTTTTAACCCCTTAGCTGTGAGTAACATTTTTTTTGACATTTATTTGTTCTAATGAACAAAGCAGTATTTCCTCAACACTAGCAATTTGACATCACATTTATTTCTCTTACAATTTAACTACCTTTCCTTTTTGGTAAAGATTTCACCTAGATTTGTCAAGGGCTTAATAATAATATTTGTTCAAAAAATATATATATATATTTTTAGTTATTCCCTCAAAAGAGTAAGCATAGTATCACAGACAAAGCACAAGTTTTAACCTCTGATTAACTCTGAATCTTAGTTCTGCTGCTTACCAAATGCATGGTCTTAGATATTTCAACATTATTTTTTTTACTTATCTACCAAACTGAACAGATGTAATGGTTGTCCTTCTAATCTTACAAGATTTGTGACAAAGCAATAAATTGAAGATGTTAAAATTACGTTACAATTACAAACTAGTATGTGCCTGTCCATTATAAACTTATTATAGGACATAAACTTATTAAATACCAGCTCTTTCAAAAAGTCAATGAATTTTTACTGACTCAGAAGTCATTTATGTTTATCACTTTTTATTGCCATTATTATGATCATCAACTATCAACATGTTGAATATGTTCAAAATACAAACTTTTCCAATAGTAGGTTTTTTTCTTTTTTTCATACAATGGGATATATAGTCAATATATTCATAGAACCTCAGGATACTGAGAGAGGTAAGAACATGTGGACAGTAATAACTCACCTTTTTAGGTGAGGAAAAAATAAACCCACTGAAGTCAAAAATTTACCAAAGGTCATTGTTACAAGCCTGAACTGTGTTCAGGTACTAAACCTTAGTACCTTTTAATATGACTGTATTTGGAGGCTTGCTATTTATAAATTTATTTAGAGACAGAAGTCTCACTGTGTTACTTAGGCTAACCTTGAACTCCTGGCCTCAAGCAATCTCCCTGTGGTTGCCTCCCAATGTACTGGGACTACAGGCGTGAGCCTGCACGCCTGGCTGAGATAAGCTCTTTAAAGGGGAAATAGAGTTAATATAAGAGTATTAGGGTAATGACTACCCAACTGTGACTGTTATCTTTACAGGAAGAGGAAATTAGGATAACATTATGACCATGTAAAATCAGATGAAGATGAAAGTCATCTACAAACCAAGGCAAAAGCCCTCAGAAGAAACTAAACCTTCTGACACTTTCAACTCAACAGCTAGCCTCTAGAATTGCAAGAGGCATTTCTGCTGTTTAAACTACTCATTCTCTGTGGCAAACTTAGCAAACTGGTACACTAATTTAAAGCAGATGCAAACTAAATTTCAGGTATCTTCAATCCTTGCTCAAATATTATTTTTACCATATTATAATGTTCCCAAATTTTGTTTTAAATATATTCTCTAATTAAGGAGATAATAACTTAAGTGACAAAACAAATAGGAAAATAGTTAACAATTACAGAGTGAAGAAAATACCCTGAAGGAAATATTTTAAAATGACATCAAGTCAGATGCTACAATTTAGCTAATGTAGACATTGACTAATAACTGTAAATGTTCATAGTTGACTCAGGTCATGAAACTTGCCTAGCAAAAACAAAATATTATTTGAATTCTAGACTGTCTGAGTAGAACTACGTGGCACATGGAGTAAATCTTCTAGAGTTATATAATAAAAAATCATTATCAGAAATAATAGAAAGAAGTTTATAAATTATTTAAGAACAACAGTAAAAGTATGAGCCTTACATTAGTTATCAGGGGTAGTGGTGAAGCCCCTAGCCCAGAGATGGCCTTCATAAATCACATTATAGACTCTCCTTGCTTAATCTCCTGCAATACTTTCCTGTTCCTGTGTGCTACAGTGGCTTGTGCCTTAAGCTGTTCTGTGTCATACTGGCCATCTTGAACCGCAGAAAATAGATGCTGAATAAACACTTTTTCAATGGATTCATCAGAGAACAAATGGGTAAGAAAATACCATTAGTTTTCATCTATAATCAAGCTGATGAAGGGTACCACTATCAGAGCCTACCCCTCCACCACCACCAAAAAAAAGGAAAGAAAAATTGTATGCTGTCAATAGGGACAGAAGTGTGAAAGAGAGCGAAACCATGAAGTTATTAGAGAACCAATCATGACTCCTGTGGGACAGCTAATCCTAAATAGTCAAATCAGAATCATGAGGTTAATGTTCAGTGGGATTCTGATAAAATTGAAATGATAAAACTCAAGCCAATGTGTGCTTCTGCACAAAGCTACAAGCAGAGTTCTACTCTCTAAATGCATTTCTGCAAAAAAAACCTCTCATTCACATGCCTTCCATGACCTTTAACTTTGAAATTAAGTCTTTTTATAGCATTTTTCTTGCTTAAAGTGCCATTCAGCTTAAATAAAGTCAAACATTTAAAAATAATGGATTTCATCTCAGAAGCTGCTGTAGTCACATCAATTCACTCACTAATTCAGTGGCATTCTGTTCTTATAAAAATAATTTATTTTGATATTTTAATATGTATAAAAACTGCAGCTGACTAATGCCTACTAAAAAACACATTTTCTGGGATACAAAAAATATATATCATTATTCTAGACCTTAAAATAAACAGCATATAAATGACATAAATAAATGGCTTTATTTAAATACATTGACATAGTTACAAGACAGTTTGAACTTTTGCATAACCTATGTAATTTATGCAGTATTAATTCCTAAAAGTCAGCTGTAGAACTTGGTACTATACTTAGATTTGCTTTCTGTATTGATAAATATGGAAATTGCAATTCTTAGCATTTGAAATAAAAACGATCCTAAAGGTTCTATAATGGCTGTTTGAGCTCCTCCCTCTCAAATCTGTGTGCACTCTGCTGGAAATTCTCTTAAATATTATAGAGAATCAATTTGTAAGGGAGTAGTCTTTATTTCACTTGGATGAACTAATTTTGTTTTAAATGAATGTATTAGAAAATTTGCTTGGAAAGTACTGATATATATTACATTATAAAAGAGAATATATTAAATCTTTCCATTTGGTAATACAGGAAAACAAAAATCTGCTGAATTCATGAACATATTTTAAGAATAATACTATTTGAAAAATAGTTTGACTATAATCAAATTATACAGCAGACTGGCAGTGGACCTTTCTGGACCTTATAGGGCTTCTCATTATCATGGCTACTTTTGCCTCAGCTGAACTAAAGCAATTATATTATGAAATACAAACATTTTTTTCATTGTTTTGCTTGTTTGTTTGTTTTTTAAAAAACTAGTAACATTAAATGAATGAGATAAATGAGACAGTCAAAATTATGTAATATTTATAAAAATAGCAGCATGGAAAATTTTTAACAACCACGAAAACACAAGTAAGCAACCAGAGAAATCAAATAGTTGCTTGCTTAAAGTCCAGTGTTTTTAATTAGACCAACACATTTTATTGTAGGCATAAACATTACTTTCCTGCAAGCAAAATTACAATTGAAAAAAAATGCTTCCATCAGAGGAACACAAAGACTGTTAGCTTGTGGATACGGGCTGAGTTTGCTTCAGTTAAATTTTGAAAATTCATTTTCTGTTTTTGAGCAAGAGACTATAAACTCCTAGAAAAACAGAAGCTTTTGAAAGTACTTTCTCATAGATTCCACAGTACCTAATAAAGACTTGAATGACCAGAGGACTAACTAGGCACAGTTTAATGTTGTTTCTTATGAGAAACACTATCTGTGAAGTATTTCCTGACATGTTTATTTACATTTATCCACTGACCCTGGCACCTTTTGATAGCCCTGTGTGATCCTAGGAAATTACAGTAGCTCAAAATTCTGGTTTTGGTTCATACAAAGTTAGGTTCAGATTGCAGCTTTACTCCTTCTCTGACCACGTGATTTTGAGTAAGTTACTTAACTCCACAGTTGAAACTGCGTTGGGACTCCTCAGCAAACTCAGAAGAATACTGCAGGATATTTTTATTTTCCAAGAAAAGCACCGGGATACTCAACATCTGTCAGAATCAGGGAAGTTACTAACTTATTTGACAGTTTCAACATTAGATCACACTTTTTCTTTTCCATGGTGTGTCTTTTCTGCATCTGTGTATGATATAATTTAAAAGCAAAAGCAAACACAAAAACTATGTAATGCATGAAGACCAATAAAGAATAGAAAATGAGATTAATGAATCCAATGTGATTCTGAGATTTGGGAAGTTGGGGAATGCCCAATAGGCACACACATCCCATTAGTACCTAGCTGTTGTTATCTAAGAAACTGAAATTATTTTCCTTTGAATTTATATGGATTTTTTAATCAGCTACTAGCTTTTTAAAACATAAACACTTAAATTGTTTAGACCTATTAACTACTTAACATATCAAACTATTAGGCATGTAGTTTGACCACACAGCCATGAAAATGTTAATGAATCACTAAGAATACTGTGATAAGAACATTTAAAAATCAATGACTTCTAACTTATTTCTTCATCTCCAAGAGGAAGCAGTGCCAACTTTTAAAATTATCATGGGGCTTAAATCAAGAAACTTTTCTACAATGCCTGAAATATGCAAGTATACCTTCTTTTATTGTGTTTCACATTATTGCTTTTGGCAGATATTGCATATTTCACAAATTGAAAGTTTGTTTGTGGCAACCCTGGGTTGAGCTAGTATATCAGTACCTATATATTAACAGTATGTGTTCACTTCATGTCTTTGTGTCACGTCTTTACAATTCTTGGATTATTTCAAACTTTTCATTTGTATTGTATCTGTTATGGTGATCTATGGTAATATGAGATCTTTGATGTTACTATTATGATTGTTTAGGGGTACCATGAATTATGCCTAAATAAGACAGCAAACTTAATTGATAAATATTGTGTGTGTTTTGACTGCTCCACCAATTGGCTGTTCCTATACCTCTCTGCTTCTCTGTCACTTTTAATAGAAATCTATATGTGTTTAATCATTTTTTTAAGAAGGCATGTCTCCAGTTTTGATAGACTGAAAGCTAGACTTCTTGTACCAAATAACTAGCCAAGTTGTGGGTACAAAAGATGAAGCAGAAAGAGCTGATGCAGAAGCTACAGGAAATTATCCAGAAGATCTAGCTAAGATCACTGATGAAGGTAACTTTACTGAGCAGCATATTTCAGTGTAGATGAAACACTCTTATATTAGAAGAAGGTGCTATCTAGCATTTTTCCAGCTAAAGAGAAGTCAATGACTGCCTTCAAAAAACAGGTTGCTTTCTTGTTAGGGGCTACCGCAGCTGGTGACCTTAAGTTAAAGCCAATGCTTATTTACCATTCAGAAAATCTGAAGGCCCTTAGCAATTATGCTGAAACTACTCTGCCTGTGTTCTATAATTGAAAAAAAAAAAGCCTAGTTGACAACACATGTATTTACTGCATGGTTTACTGAACATTTTAAGCCTATTGTTGAAATCTATTCTTCAGAAAAAAATTCCTTTGAAAATATTGACAATGCACCTTGTCACCCAAAAGTGCTGATAGAGATGTATAAGGAGATTAATGGTTATGTGTATGTATGTTGATGCCTGTTAATATAACATCCATTCTGCAGCCCATGGATTGAGAAGGAATTTTGACTTTCAAGTCCTACTATTTAAGAAATACATTTTATAAGGCTAATGCTGCCATAGTCATTCCTCTAATGGGCCTGGGCAAAGTAAATTGAAAACTTTGTGGAAATGATTCACCATTCTAGATGTCATTATGGACATTTGTGATTTACTATAGAATGTCAAAATATCAATATTCACAGAAATTTGGAAAAAGTTGATTCCAATGTTCATGGATGACTTTAAAGGATTTAAGAGTTCTGTGGAGGAAATAACAGCAGATGTGAAAGAAATACCAAGAGAATTAGAAGTGGAGCCTGAAGATGTAATTATATTATTGCTACCTTATGATAAAACTTACATAAATAACAGTTTGCTTCTGATGGACAACAAATGAAAGTGGTTTCCTTTTTTTTTCTTTTTGAGACAGAGTCTCACTCTGTTGTCCAGGCTGGAGTGCAGTGGCATGATCTTGGCTCACTGCAACCTCCGCCTCTTGGGTTCAAGTGAGTCTCCTGCCTCAGCCTTCTGAATATCTGGGATTATAGGCCCACACCACCATACCTGGCTACTTTTTGTATTTTTAGTAGAGACAGGGCTTCACCATGTTGGTCAGGCTGGTCTCGAACTCCTGACTTGGTGATCCACCCACCTTGGCCTCCCAAAGTGCTGGAATTACAGGTGTGAGCCACCACGCCCAGCCAAAAGTGGTTTCTTGAGATGGATTCTACTCCTGGTAAAAATTCTGTGAACATTATGGAAATAACATCAAAAGATTTAGAGTATTACTTAAACTTAGTTGATAAATTGTGGCAGGGTTTGAGAAGAGTCCCTCCACATTTGAAAGAAGTTCTACTGCGGGTAAAATGCTATCAAACAGCACCACATTTTACAGAAAAATCTTTTGTGAAAAGAAGTACCAACCAATGCAGAAAACTTCATTGCTCTCTCATTTTAATACATTTCCACAGCCACCCTTACCCTGATCAGCAACCACCACCGTGATCAGTCAGCAGTCATCAATATAGAGGCAAAACCCTCCACTGCACAAAGACTCGGACTAGTTGAAGGCTCAGATGATCACTAACAATAAAGTATTTTAAATTAAGATACATATATATTCTTTGTATACATAATGCTATTATACACTTAACAGACTGAAGTATAGTGTAAACATAACTTTTATGTGTACCACGAAACCAAAAAATTTATGTAACTCATTCGTTTTATTGCAATATTCACTTTATTGTGATGGTCTGGAACTGAACTCAAAATATCTCTGAGGTATGCCTGTATTAAGAAATCAAGAACTAAAAGTTCTTCTGTTTGTTCTGTTTATTATTTTAGGTGCAAAGGACTCTTAGTTTAATTTAATTGATCTTTATTATTATATACATATTCATCCTAAATCCTCACTATCTTTTTTACTTTTCAACCATTACATAAACAAATTAGCAGCAGCACCAAAGTTCACAGCTGGACCTCCGCTTTCTTAAATCTTCCTGTCTAAAACTACAGTAAGCAAATAAATCTAAATTGTTTTTGGTAAACATTTTTTCACCAGAACTTAGATTTCACTACGTAAAAGTAAATCTTAGGAAGCTAAAATAACTATATATATTTACTGTTAAAAAATTCACGCCTTATTTGTGATGTTTTGAGCACAATTCACATTAAATGCAATTATAATACATATTCCACTAGTCCTGGCCATGAGAAATGAGTACATGGAATAGGAACCAAATGTTTTCAGCTAAGAGAAATTCAACTATGACCAACAGGTCATACTAGAAGAAATATGGCATAAGGTGCTTGAGAATTTTTTTTTATAGTAGGCATTGGAACAAGTTGTGTTTTCTTTAATTTTTATTTAACTAAACATGCAACTTATTGGACTCCAATTGTTCTGGAAACATTACTAAAGTAGGTTTATCCTAATCAAGCCCCTTTCTCTCTCTCTCTTTCTCCCACCCCTTTCCTTTAAAAATGTGTTTGACCCTGGGAATACAGCAGTGAATGAGATACAACATAACTTTTAACCTCAAGGGACTCACAGCATGGTGAACCTGGTTTTAAAACTGAACCTAATCAATATACAAAGATCTGAGACTAGCAAAAAGTAAATTTTGAAGGATTTTTTTTTTCCTTTTATTCAATCACTTTTAATACACTATTTTTAAGACTTTGAGATATCCCCTAAATGACAAATGGTTTAGACTGTGTGGCATGTATGAAAGAGGAAGCCAGAAAGGAAGAACGGAGGTCAGGTGTGGTGTCTCACGCCTCTAATCCCAGCACTTTGGGAAGCTGAGGTGGGTGGATCACAAGGTCAAGAGATGGAGATTGTCTTGGCCAACGTGTCTCTACTCAAAATACAAAAATTAGCTGAGCATGGTGGTGTGTGCCTGTAGTCCCAGATGCTCAGGAAGCTGAAGCAGGAGAATTGCTTGAACCCGGGAGGCGGAGGTTGCAGTGAGCAGAGATTGTACTGCTGCACTCCAGCCTGATGACAGACCAAGACTGTCAAGAAAGAAAGAAAAGAGAAAGAGAGAAAGGAAGAAAGGAAGAGAGAAAAGAAAGAAAAAGGAAGAAAGAAAGAAAGAAAGAAAGAAAGAAAGAAAGAAAGAAAGAAAGAAAGAAAGAAAGAAAGAAAGAAAAGAAAGGAAGGAAGAAAAGGAAGGAAGGAAGGAAGGAGGAAGGAAGGAAGGAAGAAAGGAAGGAAAGAAAGAAAGGGAAAGAAAGAGAAAGAAAGAAAGAGAAAGAGAGAAAGGGAGGAAGGGAGGGAGGGAGGGAGGGAAAGAAAGAATAAAGGAAAAAAAAGAAGAGAGAGAAAGAAATAAAGAAAGAAAGGGAAAGAAAGAAAGAAAAGAAGAAAGAAAGGAAAGAAAGAAAAGAAAGAAAGAAAAAGAGAAAGAAAGGAAAGAAAGAAAGAAAGAAAGAAAAGAAAGGGAGGGAGAGAGAGAGGGAGGGAAGGTAGGAAAGAAGGAGGGAGGGAAGGAAGGAAGGAAGGAAGGAAGGAAGGAAGGAAGGAAACAACAGACCAAGCAGGATATATATGTTTGCTGTGGTGTTTAGATTGAATTATGTGGGCTACTGAGAGATTTTGAATAAGGAAAATGATATGATCAAAATTCAGCGTTAGAAGTCTCATTTTGGTGCAGCATAAAAAAGGGTTGAAGGAGAGTGTGGGTATCTTGAAGCAATATTAGATACAAGATATTTCAGTAGTCTAGTTGACAAAAAAGCAGGGATTAATAATGAGGATAGAAGGAAAGATGTTTGTGCTCTGGGCACAATGTGTCGGCTCTCCAGGATCAGGCAGATCAGTCCCCCGTGGTATGTGTGTTTGTGCATCACAGCATTTTACATTTCGTAGACCCCAGGAGGGCATGTTTAGATAAGCCCACCTCCTGTCACCAAGCCATGTATAATAAACCATATCTAGCACCATCAATTTGCTCTGAAAAGTAATAGGTGGATAAAAGGAATGGACAGGGCTGCCTACAGATGTATTTATGGTGATATCCTATGATAACAATATTACTGTCTAAGCCACAAACACAATCTTCATCTGACAAATAGAAAGCCGAGCCCTGTATAATAATTACATACAAACTCGTTTTAATGTTAAGTCATCTCCCTTCCTCCCACTGGGAGCAGGGCTACAGACATGTGAAAAATGTGTTCTTTTCTGCTTATTTTTCCCACTCTTCCTTACCGTCCCCATGTGTTTAAGAAGGGTTCTGATCCTCCAGGTTAGACTCAAAACACCCAACATTTCTGGGAAAGTATACTTTGTAATTGCTGAAAGTATAGTATAGTCTATCCATGGAATCATCTACATTAAAAAGAAACAGTGTACTAGAGTAGTGTGAATTTTGATTTAGGGTGAAGAAAGGAGTGGAATTGAGATTAAGGAAATAAAACCAAGAAAAGACTCTCATCACTATTTCATGAAAAGACCGGGAATAATCAGATTTGTAGCCCATGGTTCTGGCCACTTCACCACTTATTATAACCACTTTATAGTATGGTCTAGCTCTAGCTTTAAATAGGCTTAAAGATGGCAAAATAACTGCTGAGTAGCCAATCATGAAAGTAGCTTATGACTAGCCCCTGGACAGATAAGATATACTTCTGTACCGCTATAATGACATTCCCATCAGGGAATTAGCATGCTGTTTTTCTCATATCTGTAATTCCTTCTCATATCACATCAGTTTCCTAAGCAAATGCAGTCTCAAACTTAGTCACACCACTGACCTGAACTATCTGTGGTGGGTCTACTTCAAAAGCGTGAACTGTGTAGTTTGATCTTTTCTAGCTCTACTCATTTCCCTCATCATTTTTCTGGCCTTGTAGCTTTCCTCTTAGAGGACAAGCCCAGACCATGATTGCCTTTGTGCTTTCTTGTCAAACTTACATAAGTTCCTTCATCTGGTTTTGCCTTGGTGTATCTGATACACCAATTCATGTAGCTGATATTGGTTTAATGTATTACTCATTACTCATATCCCAGATACCATATTAATACTTTAATAGGAGCCAGCTATGGCTGAACCTAAAGCTGAAATAAACTAGGAAATGTCAGGTATTCTAGAAGGCAGATTCCAGAAACATGTTAAGGCAGGGGGTTCACTGTCTCTGCGCCTACTTAGGTCAAGTGTGTTCAAAATGGATTTCTCTGAACTGTTGCCGAGGGAAATATTTCGTCCACCGTGACGTCTTCCTGTATTTCTTTAACATTTCATTTTAAAAAGTTCTTTCTATAAGTCAGACACTATGTAGCTTAAAGGCATGCAAAAAAAATAAAATTCTCTGAACCCTAGGAATTTACAGTTTAATATGAAAAACGGCAAACCTATCAGCCCAATACAGGTTGTTATACAGGATTTTGAGATTAAGAGCCTCATGTTCCCTGTCTGACCAGGATTTTCAAAACAAGCTTGTTCGGTTCTATAGATTTATGACATGGAATGAATAATGAACAAATAGATTTTCTCAGTCCACAAGTTCTATTCATGTTGAAAGAAGGAAGCCTATTCAATTATTTCTTTTCTGTCAGATTGTCAATTTTTGTACTTTTGGGTTGATTAAATTCAATATTTGAAAACTATATATATATATATATATATATATTTTTTTTTTTGAATGAAAGGGACCAAATACACAGATTACTGTGATTTAAATTACAATGTATTTGCTTTGCTTTCTATGTTACTTTTTCACATAAGGTTAAATTAGAACCTCTGTGAATGTTGTTTGGAATTCTCACACAAATATCTCCTATTAACCTTGACTTTCTTATTAGTTTTCACACAGACTTTGTCAGTAGGTTTTTCATGAATGCATCCTAAGAGACAAATATCTACCCTGTTATTTTCTCAGATAAGTTTTGAAATGTTCACCACAATCTCTAGACATGCAGCCTCTTAGAAAAAATAATAATAAGGCTATCTTCCCTAAGTTTTCTCTGTGATCAGCTCCAGACCAAGCGCTCTATCCATCAAAAGCATTTGTCTCTTAACTGCCCTCCACTCTTCAGCATCTTCCCAATCAATGTCAGCAAGTTGTTACTCATCACATTGAAGATGCTCAGCAGGCATAGACTCTGAAAATGAATGAGAAAAAAAGACTTCCAGAATCTCTTTAAAAAATATCTTATATAAAAAAAAACCACAGGGCTGTGAAATATAACGTACTTTTATGAAAAGAAAGAATGAATGTAATCAAATGTCGACTGTGGGATTCTAACAGCAAATGTGTGAAAAGATGGAACAAAGGAGAAATAACTGTCTTGGAGAGTTTTAAGTTCGATTTAGAAGAATGTGCAGAAGTTACACAGGCTGAAAAAAGAGAGAGATAATCTGCCCAATTATCAGATAAAATAGCACAGGAACAGGGTCCATAAGTTCAGAGAAAAATAATTTTCTTATTTGAAATAAGTGTATGAATTAGAAAACAACTAAGCCTTTCCTATGTGCCAGACACTTTGCAAAGCACTGAGTATAAGCCAAGTAAGCAATATAAATGTGGAATTTCCAACACAGAACTTATGCTCTAGCTGATATTAAGTCAGAAGTCAGATATTAAATAAATAATCACTGGTAGCTAACAATAAAACTAATAGTGTGCCAAGTATCATAAAGGAGTACAAGATGCTAGAAGACTTTATGTTTGACAGATTGAATAAAGACCAGTGGAAAAATGGAGAGCTGTGGGGAGGTACAGATCTGAGCTTAGGACATTTACTGGGGACCAGGGCATGCTAATCTTTCTTATGTATTTTGGAATCTATTCTAATTATAACAGGTAAACTTTCTGAGGATTAAAAACAGCAAGAACCTGATTAGAGATGTGTAATATTGGAGATAAAGTTAGAAAATTGAATTTTGATAAGTAGGCTTCAGTTCTATTCCCTACCTCCCTTAACATTAATAGTCTATTACTTGGGCCTTGGTCTCATAATGCTTAAAATGGGATAATGCTCTGTAGGTCATAAGAGATCATATAAGTGAAAGTTGCATTCAGTGTTACATGTGTGTCAGGGACCTAAGCCACAAAAGGATCCATCACCTAGGCATCAAACCTAGACCTGTCTAATCCCATATTGCAAGAGTTTAACTATTATGCATATGGTCTTTCTTTTAAGAATAGATTACTTCTTTCTTGAAATTAATCTTAAACTTTAAACTTAATCTTTAAACTTAACATTTAAATTCAACCATATAGACCTTCCTACTACTTTGATTTTATCTTTTATCAAAGTGTAATTTTGTACTTCCAGTATTTTCATTAGAGCATTTTTTTTTAAGTTTATGAGGTCTTCAGATTCTTTTAGGGCTTTGTAAAAGCTGCAGCTCTAGGTATGATAAACGTTTGTTCAATTTGATAAAACGATTCTGGCAAGCAACTGTTTTCATGGTCTAGTTAGTACTATCTATTTTGAAACCTTAAGGGGCAAATGTAATTCCCCCCATCTAAGAATTGTCTTCTCAGCTATTTTAGTGTCTCCATTTGTCCTATATCTAAATGACAGCTTCTTAGACATCAAAATCTATAAAATGCAATAGAGATTTCCTTTACTGAGGTATGACAAATCTGCCTTATGACATTCATTCCTCAGCTAGAAAAAGTAATGGCATTCTTTCATTTATTTCAAATGACTCCTGCTGCTGCACGGGTGAGGATGCACATAGATGCTGGTGAGGGTACTGATTTTGTGACATAGCATCAGTGGTAAGGGATTAGCCTGTTTTACAATGTCAAAGTCTTAAGAGAGAGATTTTTGTACAAATTTCTCAGCATAGGCAATGAATTGTCCCTGTTGCTTTGCTATTGAAAAGGAACAATTCTTACACTGTTCATTCTACCTTTAATGTTACTGGTTTATCAGGGTTAATGAGATGTTAATTGAGCAATAGGCAAAGTCCTCGAGATTTGATTCATAATTTAAAAGGCCAATATCTTTATAATTAAGTTTTATTGAGATATAACTGATATATGAAAAATCACACATATTAAACATATACATTTTGGTAAGTTCAGATACATGCATACACCCATGATACCATCACCACAACTAAGGTACAGAACATATTTATCACCTGCAAAAAATTTCCTTGTGTTCTTCTGTGTGTCTTTTTGTTTCTGCTTTTTTTTTTTTTTTTT
>NW_016107854.1:45487-209397 GCF_001604975.1 Cebus imitator
TCACCGCAACCACCGCCTCCTGGGTTCAGGCAATTCTCCTGCCTCAGCCTCCTGAGTAGCTGGGATTACAGGCATGCGCCACCATGCCCAGCTAATTTTTTGTATTTTTAGTAGAGAGGGGGTTTCACCATGCTAATGAGGATGGTCTCGATCTCTTGACCTCGTGATCCACCCGCCTCGGCCTCCCAAAGTGCTGGGATTACAGGCGTGAGCCACCGCGCCCGGCTGTAGTTTTGATTTATATTTTCCTGACGATTAGTGAACTTGAGCCTTTTTCTTGTACCTGTTGGAAATTTGTGTTTCTTCTTTGGACAAATGTCCATTCAGGTCCTTGCTAATTTTTTAATGAGATTATTATTATTTTTTTGTTTTGGTTGTTGTTGTTGCTTTTGCAATTGAATCCTATGAGTACGTATATGTTTTGGTATTAATTCTTTATTAGGTATATGGTTTTCAAATACTTTCTTCCACTCCATGGGTTGTGTTTTTACTCTGTTGATTTTTTTTTAATTTTTTGCTGTGCATACTCTTTTTACTTTGATGCTACCCCACATATTTATTTTGTTTTTGTTGGCTGTACTTTTAGTGTCATTTCCAAAAGAGCAATTACCAATAGCATGTCAAGGAGGTTTTTATTCTATAATTTTTAATGAGTTTTATGGTTCAAACATTTACATCTTTGATACATTTTAAGGTAATTTTTATGAATAATGCAAGACAGGAGTTGAATTGTATTCTTTTGCATGTAGATATCCAGGTTTTCCACCACCATTTATTAAGCACTTTTTCTTTCTCCTTTGAATATTCTTGGAACCCTTATCAAATATTAGTGTACTGCATATGCATGGGTTTATTTATAGACACTTCATTCTGTTTCCCTATGTATCTGTTTTATGCTAGTATCATACCATTTTAATTACATTATCTTAGTAAAACATTTTGAAATCAGGAAGTGCAATGCCTCCAGCTTTGTTCTTTTTTCTCCAGACTGCTTTAACCATTTGGGAACTGTTGAGGATCCTTATGAATGTAAGCTTTTTTTTTTGTCTCTATAAAAATACCATTTGAATTTTAATAAGGATTACATTGAATCCATCTATAGAGTGGTTAAAATATGTTGACATTTTCACAATATTATTTTTTCTAAGCAATAAACACATCATGTCATTACATTTGTGTATTCTTTAGTTTTGTTAATCAATGTCTTATAGTGTTCAATGTGCAGATCTTTTACTTCCTTAGATTTGTTGCTATTTTATATATTTTTGACGCTATGGCAAGTGAAATGATTCTATTTCTTTTTCTGAATAATTCATTGTTAGTGTAGAAAAACCCAGCTAATTGTTGTGTGTTAATTTTGTATCCTGAAATTTTACTGCATTTGTTTATTATTTCTAACAGTTTTTGATTAAGTCTTCAAAGTTTTCTATTTATATGGTCATGTCATCTACAAATAAAGAAAATTTCACTCTTCATTTACTATATGGATGTTTCTACTTTTTCCTATTGCCTAATTGCTTTGGATAGGACTTCCGGAACTGTGTTGAAGAGGAGTGGTGAGAGTGGGCATCACTGTATTATTGCAGATAAAAGAGGAAAAACTTTAATATTTTTACCATTAAATATGATTTTAGCTGTGGGCTTGTCATGTATGATTTAATTATACATGTTGAGGTACATTCCTTCTATATCCAATTTGTTGAGAATGTTTATCATGAAAAGATTTTGAATTCTGTCAAATACTTTTCCTTCATCTGTTGAAAAGATCGTGATTTTTATCCTTCATTTTGTTAATGTGGTGTATCATATTTATTGATTTTCATATTTTGAAATAGCCTTCCATGCCAGAGACAAATCTTATTTGATCTGGTGTGTGATCATTCGAATGTGCTGTTAAGTTCAAATTGCTAGTATTTTGTTGAGAATTTTTGTAATTAAACTTCATCAGGGATATTGGTCTGCAGTTTTCTTTTTTCATGATGTCCTTATCCGGCTTTAGTTCAGGCTATTCCTGGCCTTGTAAAATTAGTTTAGATATCCTCCCTTCTCTTCAATTTTTTGGGAGAGTTTGAGAATGACTGGCATGAGTTCTTCTTTAAATGCTTAGTAGAATTCACCAAAAAGGCTATTTGGTCCTGGGAGGTATTTGATTGCTGATACACCATCATTTACTGAGAATAGGTCTGATCACATTTTATTTCTTCATGATTCAGTCCTGGTAGGTTGCATGTTACTAGATATTTATCCTTTTCCCTAGATTATACAATTTCTTGGCATATAATTGTTAATAGTAGTCTTTTTATGATTCTTTGCATATCTGTGGTGTACATTGTAATGTTTACTCTTTCACTTATAATTTTATTAATTGGAGTCCTCTTTTTTTTTAGTTAGTATAGCTAAAGACTTGTCCACTGTATTTATCTTTTCACAAAACCAACTCTTTGTTTCATTGTTGTTTTTTTTTTCTAATTTTTTCCTGCAGAAGCAAAGCATTTTTAAATAATGTCCCCTTAAATTTTTTCTATATCATATGCAAATAGAATATTAAAATATTTCAATGTGATCATAAATTTGACTATTTCTCTAATAACTTCTGATAAGTTTTACTTTGCATATGCTATTGGGAATATACACATTTAGAATGTTATGTATTTCTGGCATATTGGCCCTTTTATCATTGTGGCGTATACTTCCTACACAGTTTTATATTTTTTGGACATTAGAATAGCTACAATTTGTTTATTTTTATTCATGTTTGTGTGGTACAGGTAAAAAAAAAAAAAAAGGAATAAAGTAATAACCACTCCAACCCCAGAACCATAGACACTTTATAATATTACCCTGAAGTTACTTTTGTGACACTATCCTTAGAATTAAGTCAGATAACACAAATGTTGAAATTTAACTATGTGACATATCAACCCAATTTACTTGGCTATCGGATTTAGTTATGGTAAGTAGTTTCTTTGATTAGTTCCAGGTACACTGGAAGGTCTATGATTTAGCTCTAGCTCCTACTAGTTTCATTTGATAAACACATATAAAAGTTAAGTGAGAAATGGAAGAGGTACTTTCTCTGAGCTAAAATGATGTTCACCTGTTTCACTCTCAGCTCTTGTAATTGAAGGTATCTTGTTTGATGAATGGGATGCAAATTGTGTCTGAGATGTTGCAAGTTTTCTCAGTGCAATTGCTGTTGGGCTGTGCTTATGTCCTGTTTGTGTGTGTGTGTGTGTGTGTTTGCTTTGTTTTTCACTTAAAGTTCAGTAAACAGGTATTGAGAACATATTTTCACTTGTGAATGATTCTGTCAATTATCTACATAGAATCCCAGCTAACTCTATCATTCTACATGGTTTGTCAATTGTCACATAGTTTTGTCCTATCATTTTTCTTCCTTTCCAATTCTGAATACTTATATTATTATTAGACATGTGTTTCTTATAATCAACAAAAAGTAGTTGTAATTGAATCTAATATTAACTGTCATTTAATTGGGGAATTTTATTCATTTGTATTTAGTAAAATTACTGTTACATTCGTAACCTACCATATCATTTGTGTTTTCTATCTAGAAATATTGTTCTATGTTCCTTTTTTCCTCTTTTTATCTATTTCAATTTTAAGATGTTTTATTGTTTAGATTTTACTTGTACAAACTTTTATTAAATGTTGTTATTTTTATGCTAGAAATTGTAACATGCACTCTTGGATTATTGACACCTACTGTTAACAAATATTTTAACTACGACCAAGACCAGTGAAAGGATTTGATAAGAATTTAACTCTTGCGCCCTTCTCCAACATTTTATGCTATTGTTGTCTTTAATTCAATCATCTATCTATTATCTTCTATCTATCGATCATCCATCTTTACTCTCTCTCCATCTTATATCATTTTCAATAGTCTCTGTACATATTTCCAATATTTAATCCTTTTTACTTATTGCTGCTTCTTTCTTGTTTCACCTAAGATTATATATTTCCTGCCTAAAGTTTATTATTATTTTACATATTTTATATATGTTGCTGCAAAATATTCTCAGCTTTTTTTTGTGCTGAATATATCTTTATTTTGCTTTCAGAATGAATGATACTTTCATTTTATATAGAATTCTAGAGTGGACAATTTTAAGTTTTTTTTTTTTTTAATCAAACTCTATTAATTTTCCTCCACTTCAGACTGGACACTTTTTTTTCTGACCTGCCTTCTATCTCCCTAATTCTTTCTCTATCATGCCTAATCATCTATTAGGTACCTTGCACCAGTCTGTATCTAATCAGAGACAGAAACCACACAGTAATTTAAATAAGTGATGTTTAATAAAGAACTATTGAGTGGATCTGGGAAGATAGTAGACTAGGAAGCACTAGAAATCTATCTTCTCACCTAAACGACAATTGAACTGGCAGAATCTGTCTGATGTAGCTATTTTAGAACTCTAGACTTTATTAAAGGCTTGCAACTTCCAAGGGAAATCTAGAACAGTAAATTTGGTTATTTTATTTACTCAATATCAGCCCAAAGCACAGCGGTAGCTACCATCTCTCACCGCCAACCCCATAGCAGGCAGCTAAACAGGCATTCTTGGAGTAATCTGCACGTAGCTTGTGGGAGCCAGAGGGAGCAAAAATAACCCTGTTCTCCAAATATCAGGGATCTGTGCTCTAATTACTAATGCCTACTTTTGATTACAGAGATACAGAAAAATAGATGAATGGCCATTGTTGGTGCACCTCCCCTCATTGTTGCAACATCACCCCACAAGTGATTTCCAGGAAATATAAAGAACCAGCATCCTTTCCCCTACATCCCTGCACTAGACTGAGACTTGAGGAATGACATCAACTCTTCCACTAACTAGATCTGCTACATGGGGCTATGGGTATTTGAATATTTTGCTGAATCTTCTTGCAATTTAGATTATCATCAGTCTTAAGTGTCCATGGTTCTTCCCAGGTCTGTTTGCAGTTTTACTGTAATCTGTTTCCTAAAACTGTCTCCCTTTAGTTATTAGAAACAACATATTTCTTGTTCCATACAAATCACATACAATGAAAAGAAAATTTAAACTTAATATGTTGAAAAGTTTACAGACTGTTTTGCCTTTGTTAAATATAGTATTAATATAATCATGGCAAATGTGTGGAAGATTTAAAATGATATCATAAATTTAATATACAAGTGGACAATGGTCAGGCCATAAATGGCAATAGAAATCTGCCCCATAATCCGTGTCGCAACCAAACCAGGAAGCCAACTATAACATTTGCAAGCAACCAACCCAGAATGCTCAGCACCTGTCAGTGATTGTCCATCTTCCACAGTATTTGCCCTTGATTCCAAGTCAGAATCAATCAGAGAAAGCCAAATATGCTTTGAAATCAGTCACACAGGATGTTCTACTTTTAGTTAGCTCCACGGCAAAAGCTTCCAATCAGGGTAAACTGAAGCCTTTCCTTTGTCCACTATAAAGCTTCCCACTCTCCTGCCTGCCTCTGAGTTTCTGCCAATTTCAAGTAATGGTGACTGACTCTCTTGCTGCAGTGAGTTCTGAATACTCTGTGCTTGATCTCATTTAGTGGTCTTTATTATTTATGCTCTGTTTTCAAAGGCAAAAACAAATATATCTGATTTTATACACCCCCCTTTGCCTTTGGGAAACAGCCATTTCTTTTCTCCTCCCCAGGTGCTAGGTGTGAACTGTGTGAATGCTTTCAGACATCACTAAGTTACCCTTCATAGGAGCTTAGAAACTGAGAGTAAAAGGGAAGATGCCTGAGCCTGTGAAGGCAGGGACTACTAGATATATGATTATTCAGATTTGGTCTGACTCCCAGGCCAAAGTTCTTTCTCCTATACACACTAGGTCATCATTATTTCATCAAGCTTTCCCTGTAGTAGGATAATGATGGTGTCAATAGAGCTGGGTCAGAGCCTACCCTTAATACAATTTTGAAAATGGCAAACCTTATTTAGCAAAACACAGTAAATGTCATTTTCCACTCTGATGTGTCAGATCTCAGCACCTTTCTGGAGCACACTGTTATATGGAGGAATTTTTTCACCAGGAACCTGTGTTGATCAGATGACCACAGGGTACCACAACCATATAGCCTTATCGTTATCGGTGGCAATACAGCATATACTCAATTTTCAAAGTGTTGTTGTAAGTTTAAACCAGGTCCAAGTGAGAAAGGATTTGGAGGAGGAGAAAAGAAGGAAAAGGAAGGGGAGGGAACAGGAGGGGAGGGGAGGGGAGGAGGGAAGGGAGTAGGAGAGGGAGAGAGGAAGGGAGGCAAGGGGAGGGAAAAGGAAGAAAGGGATGGAAGGGGAAGGGAGGGGGGAGGGGAAAGTAAGTCAGGAGTCTCAGGTATTCCAATTACAGGATGTATTGCTTTGGGCAATATCTTCTCTGGGTTTCAATGTTGACATCAGTAAAATCCGAATAAGAAAAATAAACTTGCTTGGCTCCCAAGGTTGCTGTGTAGTATAAGCAAAATTCGACACAAACAATAGTAGCAACAATTGTGATGGCCATTTCTATCAGATGATTAAAGTAGGGCTAGTTGAGTGTTCAGTGAGTTCAAAATAAAGGTCCAAATACATCATTCTTCCTATTCTATCTCCATATGAAGATATGTAGTCAACTACAAAGCTCTGTATAAACAAATGAGATTTTAGTTTTATAAACAGATAAGGTCTGATTACTTGATTTATTTTCTTTCTCTCAATAAAATCTTTTATGGTCATTAGTAGAAGCTAATTTCAAATTTAGACTTGTTAATTTCAGTGCATGTTTCATTGGTGGGCTTTTTACATTATTGAGGAAAAAAAAATGTGATATTGCCAGTTGGAGGACCAGTTGGCCGGTCACAATCATGCATTTCTGCCACATCACTCTTCATAAAATCGAAAATAGCAGACATCTTTTTAAACTGGGGTAAATTTGCATATTTACCATTTTAACAATTTTAAACTGTACAATACAGTGATGTTTAGGACATTCACAGGGTGGTGCAGGCATCACCACAATCTAATTTCAGAAAATATTTATCATCCCAAAAAGAAACTCCATACCATTAAACTGTCATTTACTGCCATCCTTCTTCCCCACTCAGCTACTAGAAACCACTAATCTATTGTTCTTTATGAATTTACCTATTCTGGGCATTTCATAGATATGGAATCATAACATGTGTTCTTTTGCAACTGGCTTCTTTTACTTCGCCTAATGTTCTCAAAATTAACTGATGTTATAGCATGCATGAAGACTACATTTTATATCTAAACAATATTCTACTTTATAGATATACCACATTTTGTTTATCCATTCATCAGCTGATGCACATACAGGCTGTTTCCAATTTGGGGTATTAAGAATAATACTGTTTTGAGTGCTCGTGTACAACTGCTTAAACATCTGTTTTTAATTCATTTGGGTACATACTTAGGAGGGGAACTACTGAGTCATATGGTAATTCCATGCTTAATTTATAAAGAAACCACCAACCTGTTTTTCATAACAGCTGCACCATTTTATATCCCACTAAAAATATATGAAGTTTCCAACTTCTGAACATTCTCAGCAACATTTGTAATTTCCCATGTTTTTAATTATAACAATTCTAATGGATATAAAGTGGTATCTCATTTTGATTTTCATTTAAGTATTCTTAACAACTAATGGTACTGAGCATCTTTTCTGTGCTTGTTAGCCATTTGTACATCTTTGGGAAAAATGTCTATTCAAGCCTTTGCCATTATTTTTTCATTGGTTTTTTTGTACTTCTGTTAAATGAGTTGTAATACTTTTTATAGATTCTAAATACTACTCCCTTGTCATATATATAATTTGCAAATATCCACTCTGTGGGATGTCTTTTCATTTTCTTGATAATGCCCTTTGATGCACAAAAGTTGTTAATTTTGATGAAGTCCTATTTGTCTTTTTTTGTTTCTGTTTTTGTGTTTCTATCATAATTAAGATTTAACTAACAAATCCAAATATACGAAGATTTGCCCCTAGGTCTTTCCCAAAGAGTTTTGTAGTTTTGTCCATTATGTTTAGGTATTTAATTCATTTTGAGTTTGTTTTGTATATAGCATGAGGTAAGGCCTCAACTTCATTATTTTGCATGTGATTTTCCTGTTGTGTTAGCATATTTTGTTGAAGAGATTATTCTCTCTATTAAATGGCCTTGGTACTCTTGTTGAAGATCAATTCACCCTAGATGTATAGGCTTGTATATAGATGGTCAATTCCATTTGATTTATCTGTATGAATATTGCTATGCCAGAACCACATTCATTACTGTCTTTTGGTCATAATTTTTATTTGGTAGATATGAGTCCTCAAAACTTGGTCTTCTTTTTTAAGATTGTTTCAATTATTTGGGGTCCCTTGTAATTCCATATAAACTTTAAGATCAACTTGTTCATTCCTGAAAAAAAAATGAAATTTTTATAGGAATGGCATTGAATCTGTAGATCTATTTGGGGAGTATTACCATCTTAAGCCTTAATTGTCCTATTAGATCTCCCAACCCTAAACACAGAATGTTGTCCCTTTTATTTAGGTCTTTCCAAATTTCTTTTAACAATCTTTTGTACTTTTTAATGTATAAGACCTTTATCTTTTTGGTTAAAGTTATTCCTAAGTATTTTATTATTTTTGATGCAATTTTAAATGGAATGGTTTTCTTAATTTTACTTTTGAATTGTTCATTGCTAGATTTATAACACAACTAATTTATGTGCATTATAAATCTTGTATCTTGTAACTTGGTTGAATTGGTTTCTTAGTTCTAAAATTTTGTGGATTATTTAGAATTTTCTACATATAAAATTATGCCTTCTGCAAATAGATGGTTTAATTCTATCTTTTCAAATTGGATGTTTTTTATTTCTTATTCTTATTCAATTTCCTGACTGAAACTTTTAGTATAATGTTAAACAAAATGGCAAAATGAAGCACCCTTACCTTGTTTGTAATCATTGGAAGAGAGGTTTAAGTCTTTCATCATTGAGTTTGATGTTAGCCGTAGATATTTAAAAATAAATGCCCTTTATCTAGTTGAAGTTTCCTCCTATTTCTATTTTGTTGAGAATTTTCATCACTTTCATTTTGTAGAATGCTGTACCTATTTACCTGTTGAGATGATCATCCGTGTTTTTTTTTTCTTATATTAATATGGTGCATTACACTGATTGGTTTTCATATGTTGAACCACTTTGCTTTTTTCAGATAACTTCCATTTGGTCATGGTATATAATCCCTTTATGTGATACTACATTAGGTGTGCTGATATTTTGTTGAGGATTTTGCATCTATATTTGTAAGTCATACTGTTTTGTAATGATCTGTTCTTGTCATGTCTTTGGCTTTGGTATCATGGTAATATTGGCTTCATAGAACGAGTTTGGATTTATTCTTCAGTTTTTTTGGAAGAGTTTAAGAAGACTTGGCATTAACTTTTCATTACAAGTTTGATCTGTTCAGATATGTTTCCTTTTGGTTTAATTTTCTCTCTTTTTCTAGTTCCTTGAGGCAGGAAGTTATGTTATTGATCTGCTATTTTTATTCTTTTTTAATGTAGGAGCTTATAAGTATATATTTCCCTCTAAATGCTGCTTTCTTTTTATCTCATAAGTTTTAATGTGTGGTGGTTTTATTTTCATTTACATGAAAGTATTTTCAAATTTCACTTGTCAGAAAAATTGATTTCTTTTATATTTGACCCATTAACTCCTAAATAATGTTTTTCTTTTATTCTCCATATATTTGTGAATTTTTCAAATTTCTTTCTGGGTATTAATTTCTAATTGCAGTCTCTTGTGGTCTGTGATCTAAGACACTTTTATTATTTTTTTAATAACTCACCAAAACTTTTTTTTTTTTTTTTGGCCTAACATATGACTTATACTTGAGAATGCACCTGAGCACTTTAAAAAAATGTATATTCTGCCACTGTTGGGTGTAGCATTCTATAGATGTCTGCTAAGTTTAATGAGTTTATGTTGTTGTTCTACTCTTCTAATGCCTTATCTCCTATTTCTTTTATCCATTATTGAAATTTTTATATTAAAATCTCTAATTATTATTTTTGAACTATTTGTCCCTTCAATTCTATAAATTGTTGCCTCATATATTTTGGACCCTGTTGGTAGGCGTTGGAAGATATTTTCATTATCTCTTAGGTAGAACTGTGGAGTAATGAGGTCTTCTCACCCTCAAACATGAAAATGCACATAAGACACTGGAGAGACACCAAGTATCAATATACTTTCTTAAACTAATTGAGAGTCAGTATTTTCACACTTTCTTTACTCATCTTTAACTTTATACAATGGATTACTGTGCAGTAAATGAAAAGAACACACCATGACTAGAAGCAAGAATAGGAAAGACCCTCACAAACATAATTTGGAAAGAAAAAAAGACACAAAAAAGTATATAACATATGATTCCATTTATATAAAGTCCAAAAACAGTGAAGCTAATCTATGGTATTAGAATTCAAGACAGCTGTTACTTGTGAGATATAAAAATAATGATGAGGAATGGAATAAAGAAGGCTTCTGGGTGCTGGGAATGTTCTCATTTTTTATCTGAGTGCAGGTTACATAGGTAAGTCACTATTTTGAAAATTCCTTGAGGTATAAACTTATGTGGACTTTTCCTTGTATATTATACTTCAAGAAAAGAAAAATAGTAAAAGCAACACTTTACAAAACTATATAAAACTAACTTACAGGTTTATAATTGTTGAAAAATATTTGGACCCTGTTCAAAGGGTACAGCTTCAAATTAAATTAGATTCAAGGCATAGAATTACAGATATCAGCTGGCAGGTTAAAAGAAATATTGATATGAGGATAATTTTAAGTATATGTAATATTTTAACCATTAAAACAAAGTGTAGAAACCATACTTCCTTTACATCTCTTTACCTTCCCCTATTCATAATTTGGTTGTGTCAAATATTTTTCCTAAATAAATCTATTTTGAACCACTTCAAGCAGTGTCATATTTTTCTTCAAGCATTAAACAATTATAAACCTCAGATAAAGAAGAAAAGGCTATTGTATATATCAATATATTTGTTAACCTGGTTTCTTATTCCTTGATGATATTCCGGAATTTTAGTATTGTTGATGTTTCTGTTCTGCTTAGCTTCTTTTAGCCATGCTTTTAGAACGATTCTGCTACAAACTATTTACCTCCGTTTTCCTTTATCTCAGAATGTCGTGATTTTCCCTCCTTCCTGGAAGATACTGTTACTGGATATAGGATTCTGGTTAATTGATTTTTGTTTTGTTTCATTTCTTTCTGTACTTGAAAAATATTGTGCCACTTTCTCTTGCCTTCATGGTTTCTAATAAAAAATCCAGTCATTTGAGGGTTTTTTTTTTTTTTCCAGTAGGTTAGGTGCTATTTTATCTTGCTAATTTGAAGATTCTGCTTTGTTTTGTTTTTTTGTTTTTGTTTTTGTTTTTGTTTTCAAAAGTTTGACTGTAATATATCTTGGTATTAATTCGGGGGAGTTTCTCTAATTTGAGATTCTTTTCACCATTTTGAGACTACTTTTATGCCTTGAAAAATTTGAGAAACCATTTATTTCTTTGAACAGTTTTCAAACTCACCCTACTTCTTCCCTTCTGGAGTTCCAATAATGCAGATTTTTAGATGTTTTGTGAGAGTCCCAAAGGTCCCTGAAGCTCTGTTTGTTTGTTTGCTTGTTTCATTTTCTCTTCTTTTCTCTCTTCAGTCTCTTTTCACTCTGTTGCTCAACTTAGGTAATTTATACTGTCGTATCTTTTTGTTTGCTGAGTTTTTTCATATGCTTTTTTTATTCCTCTGTTGAGACAATTAGAATTTTTATTTCAGTCACTAAATTTTTACTTCTAAAATTTGCACCTGGTTGTTCTTTATATATTTTCTATTTATTTGCTGGATTTCGTCACTTTTCTAAAGCATGTTTTTAATTGATTGTTAAAACTTTTTTTTAAATAATGGCTGCTTTCAAATCTTTGCCAAATAATTCTAAAATCTCTGTCACCTCTGTGTCAGAATGTATTATTTTTAGTGAAGTTTGAGATCTCCTTGGTCTTTGTTATGCTGAGTGATTTTCAGCTGAAACCAAGACATTTTAGCTATTATGTTATGAGTCTCCAAATTTTACTTAGATCTGTTTAACTGGCTACTTTTGATACTATTGTAGTGTCATTGATAATATTTTTACTGCCATGGGGATTAAAGTCCAAATTCTCTACTCAGCCACTCTTAACACTGAAGGAGGAGGATCCTCAATGCTTCTGGGCCAGTGGAAAAGTCCCAGTGCTCCACTAAGTGATTGAAGCCTCCTAGTTGGGAAGAGTGAGTAGGAACATTTCGGCTCCCCACGTGGCCTCCACCAGCACCACAGGGTAGACGGCTTCATCGCTGCTGAGCCTGACCCTCCACTAGGCATCTCCTAACACCACCCGCATAGTGGGAGGGTCACATCGTTACTTTCAGTAAAGACGGAAGTCGACACTCACGACTTGGCCCCCAGGATCACTTCAGGATAGGGTGCTTATTGCCTGGTGGGTGTGAAAGTCTCAGCTTCCCACTTGACTTTTTTGATACCACTTTAGTCAAGGGTTCGGGGAACCTAATCACAGCCTCATGAGGGCAGAAGTCTAGACCCCTCACTTAGCCTTTTCTGGTGGGCTTGGTATTTGGGCCACAGTTTTTTTCTGTGATGTTTGGCTGCAGTGGAACAGTTATTTATTTTTTAACTTTTCTGTCTTGCTAGGCTACCCCTTTCATTATTCTTTAGCTAGAGGGAACAGGGTTTTATTGAAGTTTTTTTTTTTCCTTTTTTTGGTGGGGAGGAAAGGGATTGTGCCTGATGATGTTTCGGGTTGCTGGCTTCTTCAGCACTCAGCCTGGGATATATGAGGCAAAAGGAAAATCCAGGCAACTTACTATTATATCATTTTGGGGGACTCCAGGTCTTTAATAATTATGTCATCTTTTATTAACCTTTCAGAATCTTATTGCATTTGTTTTATATATAATGTCTAGCATTTTCAGGTGTACTCAGGGAAGAATGAGGAAAAAGCATGCCTACTTCATCATCTGAGAAATGAAAGTTCCCCTTACATTTTTAAATACCTGAAAAATAGATATATTTTTCAAATTTTGGAGAAAATATGTATTTAATTGAAACAAATTCCTTGAGACATACCCAACAAATGTGATATTCCAATTAAAACCAGATAATAAGACTCTGCATATCAATTACAGATTGACATACAAATACTACTTAAACTAATCTCTAAAAAGAGGATATTTTATAAGTGAAGTCAAGGTTTGCAACAACTGAAGAGAGATTTGGAAAAATTGATAATGTACCAGTATTCATAGTTTTCTTTTTAATATTCTAGCACCAAAATTCCAAAACATAATGAGGTAAATACTGTATGGATTTAAATATTGCTTTGAAAAGAGATAAAAATTGTGACATAATGAAAATGTATAGATAAAAATATATCAATTTGCAACTATTTTTTCATGTTAACATAATTTCAATGAATTTCTAGCTCACTTTAAAAATCAATTGTTTTAAAATTTTACTAAAAACTCCAGTTGCATCTGCTTTTATGGAATGGTTCTCCAAATTGAAATTTTAAAGACTCAAAAAAAAGGGTAATTTGGAATTTCTGTCAGCAGTATTCAAAATGGTGTGGAATTATTAATTATAACAACATAATGACTGATTGTGAGAATGAAATAAAAGGTAAATTTAATAGTTTCAATATAAATATATAGCAAGTCACGTATGTCTTCTCTGTGTAAAGTATCACTATATTAGCCAACTAGATACATGAAATAATATTTAGTTTTTATATTTTGATGACTTTCAGCCATAAAAATGTAATCCCTTGCACATTTAAAACAAATTTTAAACATTTGTCAAGACAGAAGGATGGCAATTGGGCTCATATTATTTAACAGATGTTTAAGTTGACATAGCTTAAATATTTAGACATATGAAATTAGGCCTCCATATTCATACTCTTGTTCCAGATCCACAGCTATTGGAAATGAGCCTGATCCCACCAACAGCTATAGACCTTTCTTGTGACTTGTATGAATTTTTATCACTGACAAACAAGACCAGCCTTTTGGGTACCAGTATGCATTCTGGGTACGCAATTTATATGTGGAGAGTAAATTCTGACCCCCTTCCCTTGCTAGCCAAAGCTGTACAACTCAGCTTTTGTGCATTATGTTGCTTAGATGCCCACATTCCCTTAATCAGAAGGATTAAGAATAAAATCCCAAATCACATATAAATCACAAAGAATAAAGGACTTAAGAATAAAGTCCCAAATCACATATAAAGGGTGGAGTTCTGCCATCTTATTTCCCATAATCCACTACTTGCCTCCATACCATGAAGTCAGATTTCCTGGTATGAAAGAACAACGCTGAACTCCCAAGAATTGTCTACTGTCTAGATATCCAGGTCAGAGACTTGGAGCCTGCCCTCCAAGGCAGAAGTCCTAGTCCTAAAGATTCGCCTCTGAGCTGAATATGTAAAGCCAAGCACATTCTCTGCAGAACTGTCCAATGTCCATACGGAGCCTTTTCAATCAAGCACAAATTTCTTTCTCCCCTCCACTGCCTTTATATGGGAAACCATGCCTGGCACCAAGTTAGGTTAATAATTGATCCTTCAGTCAACACTCGGAGTCCACTAGTCCCAGAACCATTGATAAAATGGCATCTCTGAATAGAACAGAAGGAAGATGAGGAATATCCAAAAATACACCTTCATCAGAACTAGCAAGCCATTTTGTGGAGGGTGTCAGACAAGTCAGGTGTGGTTAACTGTTACAGTGACTAATAGTAGGTATTTGATCAAGACGCCAAAGAAATTGGCATGTTAGAAAGATACAAAACTAGCACTTCCTGATGCTCCTAATTACATCTGGGGAGGAACTTGGGACAAGGAGTGATACAAGCTCAGAATTAATTTCACATTGGAATTGTATCTTTATTCTGAAATGATCACCAGATATTTTACAAACCTGAAATTTCCCAGTGGGCAGTAATTCTTACAAAATCCTTTCTCCACAGGTCAGCAGTGAGAATTATAGAACCAAAAATAATATTCCCTTTCCAATCAGAGGATAGGTGTATGTGTCTGTGTATAAAGATAATAATCAAGAAAACCAATTTGCTTCCACTTACTGAGTTATGACATTTGCTTGCAGTGAATATCAGTCATCTATTCAATATATTATGCTTTGACACCTTCCAGGCACTGTTACTCTTTTGCTGTCGTGTCTAACAGTTTCTATATTTTGATCTGCGTTTGTGTGTTCAGAGCTGGAACTGCTGCAGCTAATGTTGGTATAGGTCATTTATTTGTTAAACAAGTTCTGCTGACAGATTAATCAGTAGTTATCTGAGACCAGTGATCTCTCCACTCCTTTACAGATTTCAGTACTATACTGAGATTTTTTTCCCTCAGTGCCATTAGCGTCTCCATTGCAGACACTAAATTCTTTTGTAATGTCTCACCCTAACAATTTGTCATATGATATCGCCTTCCCTCTTCACATTCAGACACAGCAACCTCCACCCTGCCTCCAGGCATCTCCTTTCTGCTCTAGGACTTACAATAGAACAAAGATATCAAAAAGTATACTAATTTCAAATTCAAAGATTTAAGGGAATTTATATGTTATTTTAATATCATATTGGGATTTTGTAGAAATATGTGTGGGTTTAGGGAAGAAGCATGGAGAAAAATGGTCAGGAAAGGGCGATGCTTCTATTTTCTGGGTACCCACCATGGATCAGCCTCCTGTTATCAATTTTACTTAACATCACTTTGTTAATTTTTTGATAAAATTAGGTTAAAGATGAGGAAACTGAGGCCCAAATTCATTTTATATCTCCCTACTCCCAGTCATACTGTTAGCGAAACTATGATGGGTATGGTTACAGGAATTAAATCAAAGCAATTAAGTTCCCAGCACCCTGATAAAATATGTAAGATTGGTTAAACATTATTTTACTTCTTTAGGCCTTATTTTCCTAGGCTGTAAAATCAGGGTAGAATAATGACATTCTTTCTTTCTCAGCAGAGTTTTAAGTATCATGGGATGTTTACCCTATGTTTTCCAGTTTCCCAAAATAATTAACAGAATATAAATATAATAAGAAGCAAATAGACTTATATCCAAAAACTATGGTCTAGACCTACTATGTTTGATTTGCACAGAAAAGACTGTTTTTAATAACTCATACATCTATACTTACCTCATATCTCGTAGTTACAGAATTGTTGAAGAAGCTTGGAGCAAACTTGTCTTTGGAAAGATATTCAGTATTGTGGCATTATATCCTCTCCCGTGGCAAACGAGAATGGGTGCTTTTCTTTAACATCCAGGCCAAGGTGAGAGGCTTCAGTGGGACCTTGAGCCATGAACACTGAAGGTCCATGACTGAGGAGCCTAAGAGAGAGACTGTAGCTGGCTCCCTTCTCTAGTGGCAGTACAAGAAAAAAGGGTGTAGGGCCGGGCACGCTGGCTCACACCTGCAATTCTCACGCCCGTAATTCCAGGACTTTGGGAGGCCAAGGCAGGCGGTCACTTGAGGTCAGCAGTTGGAGACCAGCCTGGACAACATGGCAAAACCCCATCTCTACTAGAAATACAAAAATTAGCCCGGCTTGGTGGTGCCTGCCTGTAACCCCAGCTACTGAAGCACAAGAATCACCTGAGCCTGGGAGGCGGAGGTTGCAGTGAGCTACATTTGCGCCATTGCACTCCAGCCTGAGCAACAGAAAAAGACTGTGTCTCAAAATAATAATAATACATTTTAAAAGAGGAAAGAAGAAAGGAAGGGAGGGAGGAAGGAAGAGAGGGGAGGGAGGGGAGGGAGGCAAGCCAGGAAGCTAAGAAGCCAGGAAGTCAGGCTGGGAGCTAACCACATTCCCAGAGTTTATTGGAGAAAAGATGGAAGGGATGTGAGCCAAACACAAAAGGAAAGGGAACACTCCTGAAACCTACCTGAGGATATTGGTAGCTTTAGGGAAAAACTCTCAGTTTACATTTTTCCTCTACTTCCACACAGCAGCAATCAACACAGCGGACCGCAGCTAGTCATTGTCTAGTTAAATTCTGACACCTGGAGATAGCGTCAAATCCCACCGAATGAGGGCTCAGTCTTCAAAACTACCCATGACACCTGTTGGAAATCTGGGCCTCCTTACCATCTGCCTGACCAGCATAAAATTGGGGTCCCCATGACCCACTCTTTGGGTTTGGTTAATTTGCTAGAGTGCCTCACAGAACTCAGGGCAACATTTACTTAATGTTACTGGTTTATTACAAAGGGTATTACAAAGGATGAAGAGATGCACAGGGCGATGTATGGGAAAGGGGGCACGGAGCTTCCATGTTCTCCTTGGAGTGTACCACTCTCCAGAAACCTCCAAGTATTCAGCTGTCCACAGGTTCATCCAAACTCATTCCTCCTGGGTTTTTATGGAGGCTTCATTACGTAGGCATGATTACAACCCTGTAGAAATGTGATTGGACAAAATGCACATGACTGAAACTCAGCAAGACCTATCCAGACTTTTGTTGGCCTCTCTGTATAGCATTTCTTCTAGGGTGGGGGCTAGAAACCTACCTGTAACGAAAGTCTTTTGACTCATCATCAGATTAGAGCCCTGAGCTTGGGCAGGTGAAAGAAGGAGAGGAGAAGGTCAGAACAGGAGATTCTGCACCTGAGGCCTAAAGCACCCCAACTAATTATAACAAAAGACTGAAACAAGAGCTATGGGAGTTATGAGCCAGGAACTGTGGACAAAAAGCTGCGTGTGTGTGTGTGTGTGTGTCTGTGTGTGTGTGTAATTGTATGTATATATAAAATCATAATAACACCTTGCTCAGAAAAAAGTGGCTGGTATGAACCTAAAAGAAAGCCCAGGAGTGCAACTCCTGATTACAAACCTACATGTGATTTTTCAGGCCTGACTGTAGGGAATTACAAGGGCTTTATTTGGTTGGCCTCAGAGGAAGCTGCCCTCCCTGCATAAGATTTGGTGTATGCTAATTCACCATAGATGGCAACATCTGAAGGGAGTTGGGGTCAAGGACTCAGACCTTTCTAGGCAACGTGCTGTTTTGACTATTTGTTTTCCTAGCCCAGGTGCCTTCATAGCTGGGTCTCTTCCTCAGGTGCCTTTGCCAAGGCCTTCTTGTGGGTGGGAGGAGCAGGGAACCCTGAAGACACTTGCACACTCTGAGTCAGTATTCAGTACTTTTCCACACTACCCCTTTTCTCTTTACCTCCCTCTGTCCCCAGGGGCCTAGATCTTTAAATGAAATGGAATACTCTAGCCAATTAAAGAGAGCAATTGGAATAAATCAAACCAACAAATACAGCTTGATAAAGACTCTTCAAAAGGTAAATGTGAAATTCTCAACCCTTGCAATTATACATTATAGTGATGACTTCTGTATTTCCCCCCTTCCCAACTCACAGTTAATAGTCGCTATTCTTCAAAAAAAATCATGTCAATAATAATACTTAGTTCAAAAAATGACATCATTTTCTATTTTATAAATAAAAAATTGTCAAAAATTAGCAATGTTCAACCTCATACAAGTCCTGACAATCAATGAAATGATAAAAATGTAGGAGTACAACAAAGAAGCAGCTCACCAATCTTTAAGTGGAGGAGAATAAGCAAATAATATTTTGAGGTTATAACAGAATGGGCTTTTAAATGACATTTAATTAATTAGTAGAAGTTAGCTAGGGATGAACAGAAGAGGGACATTCCAGGTAGAAGAACAGTATATGTAAGTACTAAACTATAAAAAAAGCTAAGCAGCAGTTAGGCACCATAATTCAATGGCTAAGTCACATTTGAACATGTATGCTAGAGAAGTGGAGACAAAATCTTAAGCTAAGGATTTCACCCTGAAGCTCATTGATCAAGAAAGAGGCCAGAAAGCATTTGCCCATCAACCAACAAGTAGATAATGAAAATGTGGTTTATATGTACACCATGGAATACTACTCAGCCATAAAAAGAAATGAAATAATGCATTCACAGCAACCTGGATGGAGTTGGAGACTATTATTTCAAGTGAAGTAACTCAGGAATGGAAAACCAGAGTATGCTTTCACTTATAAGCAGGAACTAAGCTGTGAAGACACAAAGGCATAAGAATGGTGTAATGGACTTTGGGGACTCAAAGGGGATAAAAGACTACACATTGGGTACAATGTACACTGCTCATGTGATGGGTGCACCAAAATCTCAGAAATCACCATAAAGACCTTTCCCATGCAACCAAACACCACATGTTCCTGCATAACTATTGAAATAAAAACAAAGTGTAAAAAGGGAAATAAATAGTGTTCTGGGCCAGGCATGGTGTCTCACACATGTAACTCCAGCACTTTGGGAGGCTGAGACAGGAAAATCACTTGATCCCTAGAGTTGGAGAGCAACCTGAGCAACATAGTGAGACCCCATCTCTACAAAAAATAAAATATTAACCAGGTGTTGGTGGCTCATACCTGTAGTCCCAGCTACTTGGGAAGCTGAGGTGGGAGGATTGCTTGATTCCAGGAGATTGAGGCTACAGTGATCAATAATTGTACCACTGCACTCCAGCCTGGTTGACAGAGTGAGACCCTATCCCAAAAATAGGCCGGGTGCAGTGGCTCACATCTATAATCCTAGCACTTTGAGAAGCCAAGGTGGGTGGATCACCTGAGGTCAGGAGTTCAAGACCAGCATGGCCAACATGGTTAAACCTTATCTCTACTAAATATACAAAAAATTAGCTGGTCGTGGTGGCATGTGCTGTAATCGCAGCTACGCAGGAGACTGAGGCAGGATAATCACTTGAACTCAGGAGGTGGAGGTTGCAGTGAGCTGGGATTGTGCCACTGTACCCCAGCCTGGACAATAGAGTGAGACTCAGTCTCAAAAATAATAGTAATAGTAATAATAATAATAATAATAATAACTGGAAAACAGAGAAAACAGCCTAGACAGGGATAAAATAGGAGGCAGTGAGAACAATGAGGAGGTTACTGCAATAATCTAGGCTTTGTAATTCCACTTTCTCATTCTATATGTATGCAAATTGAAGCAAAAAGCTTCTTGCATTTCTACAATCTAGTTATATAATTCTCTAGTCTAAAATTACCTCTTATGCTGTGTTCAGAGAAGTGGCAATTCATACCATTGCTTACGTATTCTTTGATCAACAATTTTTCTTTTGTGCTATAAAATTGACTTTTACCATAATGTAGAAAGGATAGAGAGACTTTAAGCTGGTCAAGCCTCAAGATTAGAAATTGTACTGGTAGCTTGGAGGGAACTTCTGAAATCTTCTAATGTATTAAAAGGGAAGCCATTGTGAGTTGTGTGAGATGGCATCTAATGGTGGTTTTGATTTGTATTTCTCTAATGATCAGTGGTATTGAGCTTTCTTTCATGTGCTTGTTGGAATCGTATATGTCTTCTTTTGAAAAGTGTCTGTTCATGTCCTTTGTCCACTTTTCAATGGGGTTGTTTTTCTCTTGTAAATTTAAGTTCCTTATAGACACTGGATGTTAGAACTTTGTCAGATGCATAGTTTGCAAATATTTTCTACCACTCTATAGGTTGAACACAAAGAAGGGAACAACAGACACTGGGGTCTACTTGAGGGAGGAAGGTAGGAGAAGGGAGAGGAGCAGAAAAGATAACTGTTGGGTACTGGGTTTAATACCTGGGTGATGGGATAATCTGTGCAACAAATCTCTATGACATGTGTTTACCTATGTAACAAACCTTCTTGTGTATCACCAAACCTAAAATAAAAGATTAAAAGGAAAATAGGAAACAAATTAAGTTGAAGAAAGCTGCAGAAGTTGCCCCAAGTGTGATAGCCATGGCCTTCCTGCTGGCAAAATCCAGTGGCTGCAGCATGATGTTTGTAAGACCACAATAATGTCTTGGAGTAGACAGATAGGGGATACATCGCTACATACACATCAGTCACACCTGGTCACCCACTCCAAGGTCAATGATTTGAGAGGCTAGCCAGGGGATAGTATGGTAGCTAAGACTACCACATCTGGAAAAAAGAAAAGAATGGTTAAAAGGAAGTACTGTCTAAGCATCCTAAGGGACAATAGTAATATGAAATAAAAATTCAGTCATTCCAAAGCGTTCACAGTTTTAACCAGCAAAGAATTCAAGGCTTCTTTCTCAGAAACAGCAAACAATACAAGCATCAAATATAACAGATGATTAATCAAAAAGCAGGAGGTATAGCATTAGGAAAACAAACAACACTTATATAATAAGAAGTCAAAATCCCAAATTCTGGCTTGTTAAAAAGTTACTAGGTAGACACAAAGTGATTTCTAACAGGTACCAATAGGTGCCCAGGAACAGCATTCTCTTTAAAATACTGGGAGAGTAAATGTATTCTTGACATCATCCTAGGCAACTTGTTATTGTGCAAGTGTAACACCAAGCAGCAATTTGTGAACCAAACCTATTATTCAGTGTGATTCAAGTGCTATGGTAGATCCATTTCTAGCTTTTAATCTGTATGTTTCACTCACAAGAAAGTAGTATGATTGGATTTTTCAATTCTAAACTACTATGTGTTTTTCTATTAGCATGGAAACTCTATTTTATGCCATTGCCCTCAGTAATTTCCCACTAAAATATAGACCACAAATATTTCAAACAAATTGCAATTGGTGGATCACACTCTAGCACCTTTCTTAAAACTAGACATAGTATGACTTTTTTTTTTACCATTATTAAAACTTAGTTTACAGTTTGAAAATTTCTCAATGAAAGTTAGATAATGGGTTAATAATTACTTTTGAGAATTTCTTCTCCAAGTGATCTTGACTTGCAAGAAATCAATCAGTTATTTTGACAGTTTGAATCTGTTTCTAAAATGACCAGGATAACATGAAAATGGCTAATACTTTCTTATATTTTAGTGGCAAAATCAGCATAGCCTACAGCTGTCATATAAGTTTCCTGGCTTACATATGTCAAAAACACATAAACAAATTTGAGACAATGAAACACTGACCTAAGATCTTGAGTCTAGTCCTGGCTCTGCTATTAACCAACTATGAAACCTTTAACAGTTTGTTCAGCCTCTCTGGGTTTCTTCTGTAAAATATAGTTTTCAAATTAGATAAAATCCTTCAAGGAGAACAACCACTGTTTTTGATTCTACCAATGAGTACGGAGACCTTGAAGGGTTTCTAGTGTTCTTCCCACCCTGATATTTTTTAGGGCTTATATAAATTATCCCAATCAAATCAACTTGGATTGATACAGCAGTTAGTACTGAGTTGTATTAATAATACCTTATGGCTATTCAATTTTAATTATTTCTGGGAATCCACTCTGTAGATCTTTGACCTACAAGTCATCATTATTAGGACCAATACAAATGTAAATTATGGAGCACTGTGATAACTGTGTGTATGTATCATTGAGACAGGCCAAAATGGGTTGAAGAAGTGACCTCAAATATAACAAAATTCAACAAAAGATATTTTCTATATATACATAAAGGTCATACTAGACTAATGCAATCTAAAAATATGAAGGCTTTTCTATGAAAATGCCTCCCAGAGTAATATTCTTTAGATACATGAGGTGCTAAACCTGGACTCCTGATGACAAGATACTTGTTTTTCTCCCATCCATCTCTCTGGAGCTCCTCACCAATCCTTGAACTGATTCTCCCTATTAGAAGTCCACAAATGGGAAGTACTTAAATTATTGGTAGATGTGAATGTGTTCTCTAAAATCTGAGAAATATTGGTGTCATAATGAAATTAAATAAGATGAGGAAAGCAGAATATCCTTGAAGAAGAAATGGTAATTTCTTGAGATGATGAAGACAGTGAGAACTGTGGACCTCCTTCCTCCTGCCATCCCTTCTCACTGGTAAATGATTAATCTTTAATTGTGATCGAGTGTCACATAATTTAACATATTAGGGGACTTCCACCAAGATGGCTGAATAGGAACAACTCCAGAGTGCAGTTCCCAGCAAGAGCGACACAGAAAGCGAGTAAGCTCTGCATTTCCAACTGAGGTACTAGGTTCATCTCAATGGGACTGGTTGGACAGTGGTTGTAGCCCAAGGAGGGCAAACCAAGGCAGGGTGGGGTGCTGCCTTACCCAGGAAGTGCAATGGGCAGGAGGGTACCACCTCCTACCCAACGGAGGCCATCAGGGACTTTTCTGGCCACTCAGGCACTCCAGTTCAGATACTGTGCATCTCCCACAGTCTTTACAGCCCACAGACCAGGAGATTCCCACCAGGCCAACAAGCACCATGGGTTTCCAGCACAAATCTGGGTGGACATTTTAACTGACACCTGGAACACCTGCAGGACAGAGCCACCCATTCCCCTAAAGAACAGCGGTCTGAAGGCAAGGAACCAAGTGAGCTGGCTCTGCAGGTCCCAACCCCACAAAGACAAGCAAACTGAAACCCACTGGTTTGAGAGTTTCGCAGCCAGCACAGCTGGGACAGTTGAGCTCCATGGGGGGAAGGGCATCCACCATTACCAAGGAATTCTGCCATTACAGAGGCAGTTCTAACCTTACCTGTGTAAATAAAACTGCAAGGAAGTATACACAGCAGCTGGGCAGAGCCCACAGCAGCTCAGCAATGCCTCTGCAGGAAGACAGTGACTAGACTGCCTCCTTGCTGGGCAGTGCATCTCTGAAAAAAGGCAGCAGCATGTCAGGGACTTATAAATAAAACCCCACCTTCCCAGAACAGAGGACCTGGGAAAAGGGGCACTTGAAGTCCCACTGCAGCAGATTTAAACATCCATGCCCAGCAGCTCTGAAGGGAGCAACAGAGTTCCCAGCATAGCACTTGAGCTCTGATATGGGACAGATTGCCTCCTCAAGCAGCTTCCTAATGCCCATATACCGAAAGAAACACCTCATACTAGAGAGCTCTGGCTGCATCTGTTGGGTACCCTTTTGGGATGAAGCTACCAGGGGAAGGAACAGGTAGCAATCCTTGCTGTTCTGCAGCCCCCATAGGTGATTCTTAGGCAAGCAGGGTCTGGAATGGACCTCTAGCAGTCCTGCAGCAGAGGGGCATGACTGTTAGAAGGAAAACTAAAAAACAGAAAGAAATAGCTTCAACATCAACAGAAAGGATGTCCACTCAGAGACCCCATCTCAAAGTCACCAACTCCAAAGACCACAGGTAGACAAATCCAGGATGATGGGAAGAAACCAATGCAAAAAGGATGAAATCACCAAAAAAACCAGAACACCTTTCCTCCTTCAAGGGATCACAATTCCTCATCAGCAAGGGGACAAAACTGGATGGAGAATGACTTTGACCAATTGACAGAAATAGGCTTCAGAAGGTGGAAAATAACAAACTCCTCTGAGCAAAAGAAACATGTTTTAACGCAATGCAAAGAAACTAAGAATGTTGCAAAAGGGTTAGACGAAATGCTAACTAGACTAACCAGCTTAGAGAAGAACATAAATGACTTGATGGAGCTGAAAAACACAGCACAAGAACTTCGTGAAGCATACACAACTGTCAGTAGCTGAATCGATTAAACAAAAGAAAGAATATCAGAAATTGAAGATCAACTCAATAAAACAAGAAGGCAAGATTAGAGAAAAAATAGTGAAAATAAATGAACAAATACTCTCAGAAATATGGGATTATATGAAAAGACCTAATCTCCATTTGATCGGTACCTGAATGTGATGAGGAAAATGAATCCAAGCTGGAAAACACTCTTCAGGATATCATCCAGGAGAACTTTCCCAACCTAGCAAGGCAGGCCAACATTCAAATCCAGGAAATACAGAGAACACCACAAAGGTATTCCTCAAGAAGAGCAACCCAAAGGCACATAATCATCAGATTCATCAGGGTTGAAATGAAGGAAAAATACTAAGGGCAGCCAGAAAGAAAGGTTCAGGTTACCCCCAAGGGAGGCCCATCCGACTCACAGAAGACTCTTGGCAGAAACCCTATAAGCCAGAAGAGAATGGGTTCCAATATTCAACATCTTTAAAGAAAGAATTTTCAACTCAGAATTTCATATCAAGCCAAACTAAGTTTCATAAGTGAAGGAGAAATAAAATCCTTAAGGACAAGCAATTGCTGAGAGATTTTGTCACCACCAGGCCTGCCTTACAAGAGCTCCTGAAAGAAGCAATAAATATGAAAAGGAACAACCAGTACCAGCCACTGCAAAAATGTACCAAATGGTAAAGACCATCAACACAATGAAAAAACGACATTAACTAATGGACAAAACAACCAGCTAGTATCAAAATGGCAGGATCAAATCTACACATAATATTAACCTTAATGTAAATGGGCTAAATGCCCCAATCAAAAGACACAGACTGCCAAATTGAATAAAAAGTCAAGACCCTATGGTGTGCTGTGTTCAAGAGACCCATCTCACATGCAAAGACACACATAGGTTTAAAATAAAGGGATGGAAGAAGATTTACCAAGCAAATGGAGAGGAAAAAAAAAAAAAGCAGGGGTTGCAATCCTACTCTCTGATAAAAAGGACATTAAACCAACAAAGATTGAAAGAGACAAAGAAGGGCATTACATAATGCTAAAAGGATCAGTGCAACAAGAAGAGCTAACTATCCTGTTGGTGGGATTGTAAATTAGTTCAGCCATTGTGGAAGACAGTGTGGTGATTTCTCAGGGACCTAGACATAGAAATTCCATTTGACTCAGCAATCCCATTGCTGGGTATATATCGAAAGGATTATAAATCATTCTACTATAAGGACACATGCACACGAATGTTCATTGCAGCCTTGTTTACAATAGCAAAGACCTGGAACCAACCCAAATGCCCATCGATGATAGACTGGACAGGGAAAATGTGGCACATATACACCATGGAATACTCCGCAGCCATCAAAAACGATGAGTTTGTGTCCTTTGTAGGGAAATGGATGAACCTGGATACCATCATTCTCAGCAAACTGACACAAGACCAGAAAATCAAATACTGCATGTTCTCACTCATAGGTGGGCATTGAACAATGAGAGCATATGGACACAGGGAGGGGAGCATCACACACTGGGGTCTATTGGGGGCAAATAGGGGAGAGACAGCGGGGGGTGGGAAGTTGGGGAGAGATAGCATGAGGAGAAATGCCATGTGATGGGGAGCAAGGCAGCACATCACACTGCCATGTGTGTTCCTATACAACAATCTGCATGTTCTTCACATGTACCCCAAAACCTGAAATGCAATAAAAAAAAGAAGAGCTAACTATCCTAAATATATATGCACCCAATACAGGAGCAACCAGATATATAAAGCAAATCTGTAATGACCTACAAAGAGACTTAGACTCCCACACAATAGTGGGAGACTTTAACACTCCACTGTGAATATTAGACAGATCAACAAGACAGAAAATCAACAAGGATATCCAGGACTTGAACTCAGATCTGGACCAAGCAGACCTAATAGACATCTGCAGAACCCTCCACCCCAAATTAGCAGAATACACATTCTTCTTAGCACCACATTGCATTTACTCAAAAATTGACCACATAATTAAAAGTAAAACACTCCTTAGCAAATGCAAAAGAATGGAAATCATAACAACCACTCTCTCAGACCACAGATCACTCAAATTAGAACTCAGGATTAAAAAACTCACTCAAAACTGCACGACTACATGAAAACTGAACAACCTTCTCCTGAATGACTACTGGATAAATAGTGAAATGAAGGCAAATATAAAGATGTCCTTTGAAACTAATGAAAATGAAGACACAGCAGACCAGAATCTCTGGGACCCATTTAAAGCAGTGTCTAGAGGATAATTTATAGCACCAAATGCCCACATGAGAAGAGAGGAAAGATTGAAAATTGACAACCTATCATCAAAATTAAAAGAGCTAGAGGAGCAAGATCAAACAAATTCAAAGTTTAGCAGAAGACAAGAAATAACTATGATCAGAGCAGAACTGAAGGAGATAGAGACACAAAGCATCCTTCAAAGAATCAGTAAATCCAGGAGCTGATTTTTTGAAAAGATCAACCAAACAGATAGACCTCTAGCCAGACTAATAAAAAAGAAAATAGAAAAGAATTGAATAGATGCAATAAAAAATGATAAAGGGGATATCACCACTGATTCCACAGAAATACAAACTACCATCAAAGATTACAAAAAGCAACTCTATACACATAAACCAGTAAATCTAGAAGAAATGGTTAAATTCTTGGACACTTACACCTTCCCAAGATTAAACCAGGAAGAAGTTGAATCCCTGAATAGACCAATAACAAGGTTTGAAGTAGAGGCAGCAACTAATAGCCAACCAACCATAAAATGTCCAGGTCCAGGCAGGTCCACAGCCAAATTCTACCAGATGTACAAACAATGCAAAAGAGGAATTCCAAACAATACAAAAAGAGAGAACCCTCCCTAACTCATTTTATGAGACCAACATCATCTTGATACCAAAACCCGGCAGGAACACAACTAAAAATAAAATACACCAATATCCATGAAGAACATCGATGCAAAAACCTTCAATAAAATACTGACAAACAAAATGCAACAGCACATTAAAAAGTTAATCCGTCATGATCAAGTAGGCTTCATCTCAGGGATGCAAGCCTGGTTCAACAGATGCAAATCACTAAGTGGAATCCATCACATAAACAGAACCAAAGATAAAAACCACATGATTATTTCAATAGATGAAGAGAAGGCATTCAACAAAATTCAACAGTCCTTTATGCTAAAAACCCTTAATAAACTAGGTATCAATGGAACATATCTCAAAATAATAAAAGCTATTTATGGCAAACCACAGCCAATATCATACTGAATGGGCAAAAACTGGAAGCATTCCCTTTGAAAACTGGAACTAGACAAGGATGCCCTCTCTAACCATTCTTATTCAACAGTTTGGAAGTTCTGACCAGGGCAATCAGGCAAGAAAAAGAAATAAAGGATATTCAATTAGGAAAGGAGAAAGTCAAATTGTCTCTATTTGCAGATGACATGATTGTGTACTTAGAGGACCCCATCGTCTCAGCCCAAAATGTCCTTAAGATAATAAGCAACTTCAGCAAAGTCTTACGATACAAAATCAATGTGCAAAAATCACAAGCATTCCTATACACCAATAACAGACAAACAGAGACCCAAATCATGGGTGAACACAATTGCTACAAAGAGAATAAAATAACTAGGAATACAACTAACAAAGGACAAATGAAGTGAAGGACCTCTGCAAGGAGAACTACAAACCACTGCTCAAGGAAAAAAGAGAGAACATGAACAGATGGAAAAACATTCCATGCTCATGCTAGGAAGAATCAATATTATGAAAATGGCCATGCTTCCTAAAGTAATTTATAGAGTCAGTGCTATCCCCATCAATCTACAATTGACCTTTTTCACAGGGCTGGAAAAAAACACCTTAAACTTCATATGGAACCAAAGAAGAACCCACATAGCCAATACAATCCTAAGTTAAAAAAACAAACCCGGAGGCATCACACTACGTGACTTCAAACTATACTATAAGGCTACAGTAATCAAAACAGCATGGTACTGGTACCAAACAGATATATAGACCAATGGAACAGAACAGAGGTTTTGGAAGTAATGCCACAGCCTACAACCATCTGATCTTTGACAAACCTGACAAAAACAAGCAATGGGGAAAGGATTTTCTGTTTAATAAATGGTGGTGGGAAAACTGGCTAGCATGTGCAGAAAGCTGAAACTTGGAAACTTCCATACACCTTATACAAAAATTGACTCCAGATGGATTAAAGATTTAAACATAAGATCTAACACCATAAAATCCCTAGAAGAAAACCTACCCAATATCATTCAGGACATAGGCATAGGCAAGGACTTCATGACTAAAACACCAAAAGCAATGACAACAAAAGCCAAAATAGACAAATGGAATATAATTAAACTTAAGAATTTCTGCATAGCCAAAGAAACAATCATTAAAGTGAACCAGCAACCAACAGAATGGGAAAAATTTTTTGCTAGCTACCCATTTGACAAAGGGCTAATATCTAGAATCTACAAAAAAGTAAAACAATTATACAAGAAAAAAACAACCCCATCAAAAAATGGGCAAAGGATATGAACAGACACTTTTCAAAAGAAGATATTCATGCAGCCAACAAACATATGAGAAAATGCTCATCATCAATGGTCATTAGAGAAATGCAAATCAAAACCACATTGAGATACCATCTCATGCCAGTTAAAATGGCAATCATTACAAAATCTGGAGACAACAGATGCTGAAGAGGATGTGGAGAAATAATTTCCACTCTTTGTGGGAGTGTAAATTAGTTTAACCATTTTGGAAGACAGTGTGGCAATTCATCAAGGATCTATAAATAGAAATACCATTTGACCCAGCAATCCCATTACTGGGTATATACCCAAAGGATTATAAATCATTCTATTATAAAGATGCATGCACAATTATGTTCATTGTGGCACTTTTTACAATAGCAAAGATTTGGAACCAACCCAAATGCCCATCAATGATAGAGTGGATAAAGAAAATATGGCACATATACACCATGGAATACTATGCAGCCATAAAAAAGAATGTGTTTCTGTCTTTTGCAGGGACATGGATGAATCTGGAAACCATCATTCTCAGCAAACTGACACAAAAACAGAAAACCAAATACTGCATTTCTCACTCATAAGTGAGTGTTGAACAATGAGAACACATGGACATAGGGAGGGGAACATCACACACTGGGGTCTGTTGTGGGGTGGGGGGCTAGGGGAGGCATAGCAGGGGGTGGGGAGATTGGAGAGAAATAACATTAGGAAAAATATCTAATATAGGTAATGGGGGGAGGAAGGCAGCAAACCACCATAGCATGTGTATACCTATGTAACAATCCTGCAAGATCTGCACATGTACCCCGGAACTTAAAGTATAATAATAAAAAAAGAACACAAATGCTGATAAAGAAATATGTTCGATATTTACTGTTAAATAAAGGGGAAAAAGAAGGTTGCAGAGCAGTGTATATAAAATATTCCAATTTGTCTTATCAAAGAAGAGAAGTAGAATATTTCTGGAAAGAGATTATGTTTTTAAAAGAGTCCTATCTGGGAAGAAGGACATTGAGAGCACAATGGTATGGCAAAGGAGACTGTTAGTTTTTATCTAATTCATTTCTGTGCAGTTGATGTTTACCATAAGCACAAATTACTTTCCTAATTAAAACAAAGTTATTTAAAGTGAAGCATGGATCATTTGTTATGTTCAGGAAATGTTAAAATGATTTTTATGATGCCAGTTACATAATGTTGAAACATTTCAGAAATAAACATAAACAGTAGAATGTTAGACACATGAGAGTTCTCTTCCAACTTAAAGAAATCAATTATTTTTCTCTTGATTTAAAGAAGAATCTTTACTAATATAGCTAAAAACTCCTGAGTATCCCTCCCTTACTGCATTATTATATCCACCTTCCAGATGTAACCAATAATCTGAATTTAATGTTCATCATCCTATATTATTATTCTATATGCAGGTGCCTGAGATTACATATAGTAGCACTTTACTTATTTTAAGACTTTATATAAAAGGCATGATGTTCATATATTCTTTAACTTTCATTATGAATGTATGAAGTTCTGATATGCCTCTCAGCTTCCCCTTCAAGACTGAAAGACTTTCTGCCCAGCTACTGGGAGTTCTGGGACTAAGAGCCCTGAGCTGTCATTCCCCTCTGGAAATTACTCTTTGCTAAAAAGAGCTCCTTTCTGTGAGGTCACACTCTTTTCCCAGGCAGCCTGCTCAATGGGTGTCTTGACCCTCCTCAACCTAATTTAGTAAACTTTGAAAGGCTGTGCCAGCTTCAGAATTCTCTGTGGAAAATCATAAGAGACATGTTTTTAAGAACAAATAGTGCACAACGTGAATCTATAAGAAAATGTCAGCCTTTCCCAAATTGATGAATAATCTACAAATTAATTGACCTGTATTCTTCAGAAATATTAACGTCATAAAAGACAAAGAAAACCAAATGACGTAGTCCAGATTAAAGTAAACTAAAAAGACATGACAACGAAATCCACCATGTAGTAAGAAATGTTTCCAGCACTATAAGGAAATTATCGGGATAATTTGTAGCTGGTGGGTTTTGTATGGTGCTTACTATAGAGCAAGAACGTTCTAAGTGTTTCATACTATTAACACATTTAACCCTCACAGGAGCCTTATGAATTAGGTATGATTATTTTCCTAATTTTGCTGATGAAGAAACTGAGGCACGGGGTAGCCATGTAATCTGTTAGATAACACAAAGTTGGCACTGAATGCAGTAAACAGCTTCTGGCACCGCTCTTCTTCAGAACAGCTTTTACTGCTAATGTTGATGAGATTACTGCTTCTTACTCTTGGTTTTGGCAAATTCAAAAAAATTCACCAAATGCTGGTGAAATTGAAGTAAAATGGGAAGTCCCATAGTTTACTGGTAAAACTAATATTTATATGGCACCAATTCAGAAAGCAATATGTAGCAAATTTTGGAATACAAATAATCTAAAACAACAATTAAAATGTGTGGCATAAACACAAGAGCTGGATAAAAAAAATGTTAACAGCGGCCGGGTGCAGTGGTTCACTCCTGTAACCCCAGCGCTTTGGGAGGCTGGAGCAGGTGGATCACCTGAAGTCAGGATTTCGAAAACAGCCTGGCCAACATGGCGAGACCCCATCTCTATTGAAAATACAAAAATTAGCTGGGTACAGCGTTGGGTAGCTGTAATCCCAGCTACTCAGGGGGCTGAGGCAGGAGAATCACTTGAACCTGGGAGGTGGAAGTTGCCCTGAGCTGAGATCATGCCATTGCACTACAGCCTGATCGACAAGAGCGAAACTTCATCTCAAAAAAAAAAAGTTAACATATTTGTCAGAAACACCTAAAGCATCATTAGCAGAGGAATAAATAAGTTATTAGCTGATCATATGATAATGTATAATAAAACCACAACATAATGGGATAAGTGGGATCCAAAACTTCAATCATGTAAAATAAAGGTTAAATTATTTTAAAATGAAGTGAAAGCAGTATTTTTCAGTCTGTCATATCCTTTAAAGTGTGCGATTTAAAATAATGAAATTCAAAGTGATCATAAACTCCACTGAGAAAAATCACTAATGATTCACCGTTGTTTTAGAAACTGCATAATTCTATTGGCATTCCCCCATGGCCCAAGAGTTGTTTGATAGGGCTTTTGTAAATTTCCAGGTGGAAGAGTTTTGTCATTATTAATTTTGATATTAATTTCTAGTTTTATTACATTTTAGGTTAAAGTATTGTTTATAATATTTCTACTTCTTAAATTTATTTTAATTTTTAATTTCTGTGTGTGCATAGATGTATATATTTTGGGGTATATAAAATGTTTTGATACAGGCATGTAATGCATAAAAATCACATCATGAATAATGGGGTATCTATCTTTGCAAGCATTTATCCTTTGTGTTGCAAACAATCCAATTATATTATTTTAGTCATTTTTAAATGTACAATTAAATTATAATTGACTATAGTCACCCTGTTGTGATATCAAATAGCAGGTCTTATTTATTTTTTCTAATTTTTTTTAATGCATTAACCATCCCCATCTCCCCTCACCTCGCACCATCCCTGGCCCTCACTGCTCTTCCCAGCCTCTGGTTAACATCATCTTATTCTTTATGTCTGTGAGTTCAATTATTTTGTTTTTCGGATCTCACAAATAAGCGAGAACATGCAATGTTTGTCTTTCTTTGCTTGGCTTATTTCGCTTAACATAATGATCTCTAGTTCCATCCATGTCGTTGCAAATGAAAGAATCTCATTCTTTTTGTCTGAATAATACTCCATTGTGTGTATTTACCACATTTTCTTTAATATTTCTACAACAAAAAATTTCTTTTTTATCTAATATATGATAATTTTTTTGTGAATGTCCAAGACATGCTTGAAAAAAAGGTTGCATTCTCTATTATCTGTGTATAAAATTTGTTATCTAAGTTTGTATATGAAGAAAAATGGCTAATTCTTTATGTTTTTCTCCTATATTTTCTTTTGTTAACTTTTATTTTAAGTTCAGAGGCACATGTGCTGGTTTTTTTTATACAGGTAAACTTGTGTCATGGAAGTTTGTTGTATAGATTATTTCATCACCCAGGTATTAAGCCCGATACCCATTAACAACCTTTTCTAATCTTCTCCCTTTTCCCACTCTTCAACCTCCAGAAAACCCCAGTGTCTACTGTTCCCCTCTGTGTGTCCATGTGTTCTCATTATTTAGCCCCAACTGATAAGTGAGAACATGCAGTATTTGGTTTTCTGTTCCTGCATTGGTTTACTAAGGATAATGGCCTCCAGCCATATTCCTGCAAATAATATAATTTTGTTCTTTCTTATGGTTGCATAGTATTCCATGATATATATGTATCACATTTTCTTTATACAGTCTACCATTGATGGACATTTAGGTTGATTCCATGTCTTTACTATCATGACTAGTGCTGCAACGAAAATATGTGTGCATGTGTCTTTATGATAGAAAGATTTATATTCCTTTGAATATATATACCCAGTAATGGGAATGCTGAGTCAAATGGTAGTTGTCTTTAGGTCTTTGAGGAATTACCAAACTGTTTTCCACAATGGTTGAACTAATTTACACTGCCACCAACAGTATATAAACTTTCCTTTTCTCCACAAACTGGCCAGCATCTGTTTATTATTATTTTTTACTTTTTAATAATAGCCATTCAGACTGGTATGAGAAAGTATGTCATTGTGATTTTGATCTGTATTTCTCTAATGATTAGTTACATTGAACTTTTTTTATATGCCTGTTGGCTGCATGTATGTCTTCTTTCGAATGTCTGTTCATGTCCTTTGCTCACTTTTAAGTGGGATTGCTTTCATCTAGAAAAAAAAAAAATGAGTTTTCATTTGTTTGTGTTATCTCTGACTTTGTTTAGCAGTGTTTTATAGTTCTCATTGCAGAGACCTTGCATCTCCCTGCTTCGTTGTATTTCTAGATATTTTACGCTTTTTGTGGCAACTGGATGGGATTGCATTCCTGATTTGTCTCTCTGCTTGGCTGTTGTTGACTTATAGGAATGCTTGTGATTTTTTATGTTGATTTTGTATCCTGAGACTTTACTGAAGTTGCTTATCAGCTTAAGGAGCTTTGGGACCAAGACTATGAGCTTTTCTATATATAGGATTGGATTGTCTGCAAAGAAAGTGTGACTTTCTCTCTTTCTTCTTAAAGGCTCTTTATTTGTTGCTTTTGCCTGATTGCCTTAGCAAGAACTTCCAATACTATGTTGAATAGGAGTGGTGAGAGAGGGTATCCTTGTCTTGTGTCAGTTTTCAAGGAGGAATGCTTCCAGCTTTCGCCCATTCAGTATGATGTTGGCTGTGGGTTTGTTATATATACTTCTCATTTTTTGAGGTGTGTTCCTTCATTACCTAGTTTCTTGAGAGTTTTTAATATGAACAGATGTTGAACTGTATCAAAAGCCTTTTCCACATATATTGAGACAATCATATGTTTTGTTTTCTTTAGTTTTGTTTATGTGATGAATCACATTTATTGATTTGTGTATGTTGAGCAAAACTTGCATCCCAGGGTGAAAGCCTACTTGATCATGATGGATAAACTTTTTGATGTGCTGCTGAATTGTATTTGCCAGTATTTTGTTGAGGATTTTTGCATCCATGTTCTTTGAAAGTATTGACCTGAAGTTGTGTCTCTGCCAGGTTTTGGTATCAGGACGATGCTGGCCCCATAGAATGAATTAAGGATTTGTTTTCCCTTTTCAATTTTTAAAAATAGTTTCAATAGAAATTATACCAGATCTTCTTGGTATATCTTGTAGAATTCAGCTGTGAATCCATCTGGTCCTGGACTTTTTTTGGTTGGTAGGCTATTTGTTATGGATTCCATTCCTGAGCTCATTATTGTTCTGGTTAGGGATTCAATTTCTTCCTGACTCAGTCTTTGGAATGTGTATGTGGCAGGGGATTTATCTATTTCTTCTGGATTTTCTAGTTTACATGCTTAGCAATGTTTATACTATTCTCTGATGATTATTAGTATTTTTGTGGGGTCAGTGGTAATATCCCCTTTATTGTTTTTAATTGTGTTTATTTTTATCTTTTTTTCCTCTTTATTTGTGTAGCTATCTGTGATGATTAATACTGAGTGTCAACTTGACTGGATTGAAGAATGCAAAGTATTGATCTTGGGTGTGTCTGTGAGGGTGTTGCCAAAGGATATTAACATTTGAGTCAGTGGGCTGGTGGAGGCAGATCTACCCTTAATCTGGTGGGGACAATCTAATCAGCTGCCAGCGAATGTAAAGCATGCAGAAAAATGTGGAAATAGAGACTGGCCTAGCCTCCCAGCCTACACCTTTCTCCTGTGCTGTATGCTTCCTGCCCTCGAATATCAAACTTCAAGTTCTTCAGTTTTGAGACTCAGGCTGGCTCTCCTTGCTCCTCAAGCTTGCAGACAACCTACTGTGGGACCTTGTGACCATGTAAGTTAATATTTAATAAACTCCTCTTTATTTATACATCATAAATATTTCTTCAAAAAACCAACTCCTGAATTCACTAATTGTTTGTTTTTTTGTGTATGTGTGTCTCAATCTCCCTCAGTTCAGCAATGATTTTGGTTGTTTCATGTCATCTGCTGCCTATGGGGTTGGTTTTCTCTTGCTTCTCTAATTCTTTTAGTTATGATGTTAAGTTGAGGTATTTCTAAACTTTTGATGGGGGCATTTAGTGCTATAAATTTCCCTCTTAACACTGCCTTAGCTGCGTCCCAAAGATTCTGGTTTGTTTTATTTTGGTTCTCATTAGTTTCAAAGAAGTGCTTGTTTTCTGCCTAATTTTCATTATTTACTCAAAAGTTATTCAGGAGTATGTTATTCAATGTTCATGTAATTTTATGGTTTAGAGTGAATTTTTTACTCTTGAATTCTAATTTGTGCTGTGTTCTGAGAGAGTGGTTGTTATGTTTTCAGCACTTTTGCATTTGCTGAGAAATATGTTATGTCCATATGTTCTGTGTCATACTAAAAGGAGTATGTTAGATTCTAATGTGTTTCTATCGATGTTTTTTCACAGTGCCTGTAGTTTTTGCTTTATATAGGAGTAACTATGTTATTTGGTGCATACATATCTATAGCAGTATGAATTGTGGTTTTTAACATTAAAATGTATTCTGTGTATGTGAACAAGTTTCTTTTATATTATGCTACATAATTTTGTCTGCTCTGGACCAGAGCCCAGCAACCCTACAATTTCTGATCTTTGTACTGCTGATCAATTCACATTTTGGTATAGAATGATATACAATTTAATTTTGAGCCTAGTTATATTTTATTAAATTGATTATATCATTTCTTGAAGCGTACACAGAGGAAATAGGGATACTCATAGTATATCTAATAGCTATTTTGATAGAAATCCCTTTTAATTAGCTCTTTTTCCTTTGTTTTGAACTCAATACATATTTACTATCTCAGAGTCATAGAAAATATATTACAAATGTATTACAATTCTATTCACCCATTTATAATTCATCAGTAAAATTTTCCCAATAATTCTACTCATGCTTTTACTCTTTTTTCATAGAATTGTTGTCTGTTGCATTATTGATATGTCATTGGTGTAATATCTCATGTAAATTAATCTTATCTCCCAATTTGTGCCCTATCTTTTCAATGACAGAATCCACTTGGAGGCACCTTTCTTAGAGATTAAACTTAGAGACCCTCCCAGGAGCTAACAATCAAGTTGATTGTGTTCTATAATATAGGAATGAATAAACTATTGTGGATTCACAGTAGGGAGAGTGAATGGAAAAGAGTTGCAGGTGATTCTGGAGTTGTACCTTGAATTTGTAAGAAATTCAGGCAGTAATCAGATAAGGAGGCAAAGACATTCTAATGAACAGGGAATTTGATCAAATGCACAAAATATCGAAACATGTGGCTTATTTGGAAAATGATCGTGAGTCCAAGGTGAATGAAGTGCAATGGGTAAGAGTGTTCAGAAGACATTGTTCTCCCCTAGGGTGGTGTCCTTTATGCCCTGGGAAGGGGTCAGAGTTCTCTTCTTCTAGTACTAGAGGTAATCATTAAAGTGTCTAAAGGGGAAAATAATATGAACATTATTAGTTTGGAGAAAATAACTGTGTCAACAGCTTGGGAAATATATATCAGGAGGTATTTCAAAGAAAAAGGCATTGGTATAAAGCTACCCAATGTGGCTAGGGGAGACATGCTGAATAACTAAAGCAGTGGTGGTAGGAATTTGTAAAAGAGGTCAAATTTAATAGCTGTTTTATGGGTAGAACTCCTAAAACTTTATGTCAAATTAGTCGTCACAGATAAGACAAATTAGAGGATGACTCAGTATTTCTAGCAATAACAATTTTGTAAGTGGCCTAAAAACATAAGAGACAGAGAAAGTTTAAGAGACACAGAGCCAATTTAAAATTCACATTTGTGTCAAAATGAGGAAAAAGAAGTACTCTCTCTTTCTGCCCCTCCCCAACCCCCACCTCTGGTAATCACTGGGCTTCAGCCTTAATGTGAAAAAATGATGTGAAGAAAAACAGTTAAATTCAAGAAAGGTCAGGGCGTCATAAGCTATAGTATTGTAAGTTGAGAAAAATAAAGTTGTCTTAAGGTTGAGCAGAGGCAGATGAAACTTCCAAAGAGTCTTCTCTTTCACCATTACTGTTAGGATGTTTCCACAAAGGCAGTTAATTCTCCAAGCCAGAGAGTCTAAGGAAATGAAATAACTCAGTAGGACCAGAGTCCCAGAGGGGCTATGGGACAGGCCAGGTAATTAATAGTTTGAATAAGTGAATGGCTAGTATCGAGAAGCAGATTTCACACAGTGCCTGTCTCCCAAAATGAAGTTTCTGGAAGAAAATATGGTTAAGATACTCTTAAGCCATTAAATTATATTGTCATTGGAAGCCTGATGCCCTGGGCACTCCCAGAACATATGGCAGAAAAATATCATGTTGAGAATTTCATTGCCAACATCAGTCGGCAGCTTTGAGAGTCACAGCTGCCATCCTGGATGGGGTCCAAAGGTGTCTCAGGACTGCCGGTACTTGTAAGAGATAGATGGGAAGGTTGAGGTCCCAGGACTTTATTTTCATCTTGCTACCAGGATCATGGATCACACCCCACAGCTGGTGCCCTATTTTCCCAGACCTTCTGCTCCATCTTCCTAGTAGAAATGACAGGAAAATATCCTGACTGGGGTTATGAATCTGTAAGTGGAGTGATGCATGTGGCTTTCACAGGGAGGCTAAGTTTCTTGGTTCTGCCCTTGTTTATAAGAAAACAATTAGAAAAACAAAAACAAAAACAAAAAAAACAGGGAATGAATGGGTTGACTGTGGGGTTACTGATTTGCTTTAGCAACAGTGGTACTGCATTGAATCTGATAGCTATCTTTAGAAATTTATTGAGAGTGAAATTTGAAGGAATCTTAACAAAAGGTTAAATACAGTTACCTAAAAACATATCTGCTCCTTCTGATGAGTATTCGACATTTAACCAGCAAGGTTGCCTGAATTCTAGCTATTACATTCAGTCTTGGTTTGAAATTAAGAAGTTATTTCATTAAGTTCTCTCTTAAGATGAAAATACTCCCTAGTCAGAAATGTTGTTTTAGGGCTTATCTTTGCTTTGTTGTTGTTTGTTTGTTTATGCTCTCACAGGAAAAACTTTTTCTTTGTTCCCCCCACCCCAGCTTTTAATTTTTTTTTAGATGGACTTTTGCTTTTGTTGCTCAGGCTGGAGTGCAATGGTGGGATCTCGGCTGACCACAACCTCTGCCGCCCGAATTCAAGCGATTCTCCTGCCTCAGCCTCCCGAGTAGCTGGGATTACAGGCATGAGCCACCATGCCTGGCTAATTTTGTATTTTAAATAGAGACAGAGTTTCTCCATGTTGGTCAGGCTGGTCTCAAACTCCTGACCTCAGGTGATCCGCCTGATCCCAAAGTGCTGGAATTACAGGCGTGAGCCATCAGCTTTGCCCCTTTTATGACCTTAAACTCCTATCCACTGACTACAAAGGGTGGCATATTAGCAATAAAATGTAAACCAGTTATGGTATTTGAATTCATCAGTATAACATAACAATAAAATAACTCTGACAGAATGATATATGGACCTGCATATTTTATTAGGGGGTTCAGGGTGGAGAGGGCAAGTTGAAGAATTCACAAACCGGGAACCTTAGCCTGGGAAGGGACAGTGACTAGAATGAAGTTGTGGCCAGACTAGGGATACTGTGGAAATACACAACTAGGGAACAAACACTGTCTTCATCTTCCCATAATGCCTAGCATACAGTAATTGCTTAGAGTCAATCTAATTTAACACTCAAAGGCTGACTGTTGTCTTCCAGATAAAGTGTGTCATATATATTACACTGCTAATAACTAACATTTAAAAACCTCCTACCTAACTTTTGGAAATGCAAGTTTCCCTATTTGCTTATGCTATGAAATTGTCTGAATTTCTTTCCACTATTATGCTTTTTGCATGAATTTGAATTTTAGACAATGAAGAAACAGTATGATTATCACTTTTGTATCCTTCCTTTAGGGAGTTACATTTGTATCCAGGAAGGATTATAACTTGGTATGCATCAAGCTGAGAATTTAACCTTAATAACATAAGACATTTTATGATAATAGGTAGAATCTTTCTGGATTAGTTCTTTGTGCATTGAGCTTAGCTGATATATTATTTTATTCTCATATTTTACTTGTTCAGAGCGCACAAGCAGAAATTTCAGAGCAGTGAATGTATGATTGATAAGCTGAGTGAATAATTAGACAGATTATAAACAGAGCAAAAACAAGGAAATCAAATAATTTTGTCCTATGTTAATACCACAGGTATGAAATGCTGGAACAATGCTTTTGAAGTGAAAAGCAATTAATCTTCTTCACAAATTCTCTATGGTATTTAAGTTACTTATAATTTGGAAAAAGAAACACATTGGACTTAAGTTTATATAAGAAAATTAATCACACTCATGTGCTGTAATGTGGAAAGAATAAAGAACCTGAGAATAACAAGTAAACAAAGAAAATCTGTGGTTACTCATCAAAGAGTTTTATTTCCATTAATTTTGCCAAATATTTTATTCGTGAAATCAATGACAAAGTATTAGAAAAGTTATAAATTAAAAATGAGAGTATCCTTCAAGCAGAATATTTTGTATCTGGTGCCATATAAAGAAATCAATCCTACATTATATAGATTCATCTGTCCCTCCATTGTTTTGTTTTGTTTTTCCTTTATTTCATGAGACTAAACATTTCAGCCCCTCTAAAACATAATGTAAATAGGGAGAGAGTTCATCTTTTGGTTGCTTGTTATTTGGCGCTTAATTGACTGAAGTGGATTCAAATGCACCATTGAGAACCATGTGAAGAAAAGAGAGAGGACAAAGTTCTGGACCAAGGACCATCAGAATGATGGCCAGCATGCTTGTCCTGGGTCTAGCACACCGTTTACATGTATTTGGAGTTCAACAAATCTGAGTTAAGTAAATGAACATATACATCAATGAAATATGAGCAAAAAACTCAATTTTGGAAATGCTACAGATGATATGACTTCCAAAGTTCATTCTCAGTGTTTTTCAATGATTTCATCTATCAGATTCTAAGCAGTCAATGATTTTGACTTCTGCATATCACAGGTATTACAAAACTATAGGGCAAAGATGATATTTCTGTAATCCTTGTCCTGAAGAGCCAAAATTAAGATCTGATATAACTTAGAAGAATTTCATCATTAGTACTAATCATCATGTCATAGATTTAATGATTTATGAAATAAAGAGTCACAGCTCAAGCCTTCAGTTGCCACGAATCACATTCACCAAAGAGTATCTGCCTATTATATTTTTCTTGAGAAAAACAGATTTTTATTTTGCTGCCTAAACTCATGGTTTCATGGAAGATGGCCCCTCAAATATAGATTGTGACCTTGGGAAGCATTTTCCAAGACTTCAATCTTAAATTATCTTAAAAGAATACAAATTCGGGGGAAAAAAAACAAAACCCAAACTTCAAACTCCAAAATAACCTTCTACTCAGAATCAAAATCATCCCTCAAAGGTGAATTTCCTAAAGTTTACTTTATGATAGTTGTTTGTTTTTTTCCTTCCCTTCATTTCACAGGTATTTATGGCATTTGAAATTTTGCTAAAGAACATCTAGCTTGTTTATGCCTATATTTTTAATGAACTTTTGCAATGCCACTTCTGAGAATTTAGAATGTCTGTATCACCATGAGTCAGAATTATTAGATTACATGATGCTGCTGTGGGCTACAAGTTTGACTTTTGCTATGCTCCAATGTTCAATGCAGGCATGACCTATTTATTTCTATCATATTGATTTGACCTGTCCAGTTAGATCCCTAACCTCCATGGGAAAATGGCAGGAGGAAAAACTAAGTTCAAGTAAAGACTTAATGTCTTTGACACTAAGTCTTTACTTGAATGAATCAGGTGAAATGTTCAGTCTTTAGCGTTTTGGACCCTCCCATTGCTCCTATGCAAGTATGTCCTTAGTAGCCCAGTCTGAAAAAGTCTCAGAGAAGAAGTCTGCTTGGCCAACCTCGATTCATATGCCCCCTTTACATAAATAAAGTTGAGCTAAGGAAGTAGAATTATGTAGGCATATGAAATGGCCCACTAGAATCTCATAAATAAAATAAGGAAAGAACCATTTCCCGGAAGTCAAGAAAAGAAAAAATGGAAGTAATTTGAGGATTTTGAACCAATATATGCACATTATAGTTGGGATGTGGAAAGAGGATTTGAAGTGGAAATCAGTAGAGTAGAAAGCAGGTGGAGGGACACACTTGCACCCTTAGGAACTTGCAGCAGGGGAGTTACAGGGCCTGTTTCTGGCCTTCTGCTCTGGGGAATGTGTTATTGTGCAGATAGGATTTAACTAATTAACAAAGAGAGAGGGAGAGGAAGCGATGAAGAAAGGAAGGAAGAAAGAGACGAAAAAAGACCTGGAAGTAGTATGAGCTCTGGAAGCATTCATGTATTCATAAAGCTGGCGTGCTTCTCTTTGAGTGGTTTTCATAATCCATTCTGTGAAGCTCAGCTGCCTCAGCTTTGTTCTTGAGGCAGTTCTCATCCCCCATAGGCTGTCTCCTGGCTGTATAATGCCTTCTGCTCCCCAAAATGTTCACCCAAAGTTAATCCAGTCTCTTTCTTAAAGCAGTAAAAAAAACCCGAATAGAGTACACTTTTTTCTTTTCTGCACCTCCCAGCCCTCCCCTACCCACCCCCACAAACATATAATGGAGCTTTCTTTTTCTATTTGTCAAACTTGTTAGGAGACAAAGTAGTCAACTAACGTGCTCTACAATATAAATCACTGATAGCTTCTTTTTCCTTTTTTGAAAATACTTGCCTTGCAAAACAGAGGAAAGTATTAGACCAGGGAAGGGAGTTATTGTGAGATGAATGTGGTCGAGCCTTAAACCCTGTGGATCGAAGATCCAGATGACTCTGTTTTTACAATTTTGGCTGTATTTAATAATTTCCTATACCACCGAAAATCCCCAAATTAGCAAAAACATCGTGTTAAAATAATTTTCTCCTGAAATATAAGTACACTGGGAAGGTTAAGTAGAACTGACCAGAATTCATTTAAGCTGCAATGCAAATTAGTTAATTTTCACTTTTTTACTTGAGAATCAGCAGCCCTGCCTAATCAGTCTGTTCTCCTGTGCCCTGCTTTCCTGTCACTTTCAACATCTTTGCTGAATGCTTGCTGGTTTCCTAATGCCTGCCTGAAAATGTGATGATAAAAACAGTTGGCATTCTTATATATTTTTGTTGGTATATAAATGAGTGTAACCTTTTAGGAGTTCCATATGTAGATGTCTGATTAATTTTTTTTGCATGAGGTTTTGTTTTGTAACCAATTTTCAATCTATTTTCATTATTTTTAATAAACCAGTAAAACTTGTATGTATTTACTGTGTAGAACATGAGGTTTTAATATATGTATACATTGTGCAATGGCTCAGTCAAGCTAATTATAATATATATTACCTCATAATTATCATTTATTGTGGTGAGAACATTTAAAATAATCTACTTTCTTACTGATTTCCAAGTATAGTATACAATACAGTTGTTAACTGTTATCACCATGCTCTACAATAGATCTTTGGAATTATTCTTTCTACCTAACTGAAATTTTGCTTCCTTTGATCAACATGTGTCCACCTCTCAAGACCCATCCAGCCCCTGGTAACATTCTACTACTCTCTGCTTCTGTTAAGCATGCTCTGAATGAAGAGACCGCCTAAGCAGGCTGTGTGTGAACAACAAGGCTATTTATTCACCCAGCACTAGTGGGCTGAGGCTGAGAAGAAAGTCAGCAGGAGTGCTGGGATAGGAGCTGCTTTTATTGGTTTGAGGTAGGCAGTGGAAAGTTACAGTTCAGGGCATTTTTTTCAAATAGGGGTGGTTGTTACAGGTTCCAATGCCACAAGGTTGGCTTACCAGTTGAGGCAGGAACAATGGCAGAATGTCGCAAGGTCAATTAATCAAGCACTGCAGGAGAGCTAGCTATTCTTTTGCAGTTTTCTTGTTATCCCAGACTTTCTCGCTCTGGGAGGCCATCTGGAGGTGTATGTGTGGGGTCACTGGGTCACTGTGGCTTGACTATGGCATAGTCCATGGTGCAGTCAGTTCAGAGAAGCTTGCAGCTTCTATGACTTTTTTTAGATTCTACCCCACATAAGACATATTATGCAGTGTTTGTCTTTCTGTGTCTGGTTTACTTAGTGTCATGTCCTCTGGGTTCATCCACATCATCTCATCACAAATGACAGAATTTCTTTATTTCTTCACACTTAATACTATTCCATTGTGTATAAATACCACATTTCATTTTCCATTCATCCATTGATAGACACTTAGGTTGATTCTGTAGTTTGTTTTTTGTAAATAATGCTATAATAGACATGGTAGTCTAAATACTATATGTTGTTCACATTCAGATTTCATTTTCTTTGGATATATACCTAGAAGTTAAATTAATATTTTTAAAAATCATTTTAATTTTTTGATGAAACTCCATAATGTTTTTCATAGTTTCTATGCTAATTTACATTCTTACCAACTTTGTTCTAAGGGTTTCCTTTTCTCCACATCCTCAGAAACACTTGTTATCTCTTATCTTTTTGACAATAGCTATGCTAACAGCTGTGAGGTGACATCTCACTGTGATCTTAATTTGCATTTGCCTGGTGATTATATTGAAAATTTTTTTTCATATACCTGTGGGCCATTTGTATGTTTTCTTTCGGGAAATTTATTTTCAGGTTCTTTGCCCATTTTTAAATCAGTTTGTTTTCTTGCTTTTGAGTCGTTTGAATTCCCTGTGTATTTTGGATACTAACCGCTTATCAAACGTATGGTTCCTAAATATCTTCTCCCACTTTGTAGATTGTCTCTTCACTTTACTGATTGTTCCTTTTGCTATACATCAGTTTTCTAGTTTGATGCAATCCCATTTGTCTATTTTTTCTTTTGTTGCCTATGCACATATCTGATCATACTTTCTGACAGAGGAAATCTATTGCTGGGAATTTATCCTATAAATATACTCATCAAAATATGCCAAGTTTTTAAGAAAAGTGTGGTTAATTCTCTTTTTTCACCCCCATATCATCATACGTAACTCCTAAATACAAAAAGGTAGCCATCTTTTACATAGAAAAGTCACTAAGATGTATTTTAAAGGGGATGACGATACAAGTTAGAGATTGAACATAGCTTTCTTATTATTTCTAATTTATTATTTATCCAGTGTTATATGTCTGTATATTTATTCTGGAATAGGACATTTTTTCTTGTCAAGCAACTACTAACTGGTTTCCTTTAGAAAGAATAATATTTGTAACTTTATATTTCTCTATAAAGTTTCAGTTTTCTTTCTACGAGAAACTGACCTAAAAGGGACTTTTTTGTTTGTTTGCTTTACTTTGTTTATTCTCTTTTGGTTTTTGGTTTTTGTTGTTATTGTATAAATTTCAGCTGGTGTTTTCTAGGCAATCAGTCTTCAAGCTATAAGTCATTTGTGTTTCCTCATTTATATAATTGCATTAAAAAATAAAACTGGAAAAATACTACTTACAAAGCATTGAGGGGAAAAAGAAAGTGCTGCTTAAAAGCAAGTATACTGCTTTTTAGACATGAACAAACCTATTAGGATCAAGTGATGACACCTCTATCAAGCTAGAGACCAGCTGGTGTCCTTGCCCTTCCTCAAATGACATAGGTTTCAAAGGAAGTTTAAGAAAACATGTAAAATGCAAGAAAAAATAAATTACTTCAGGTAGAATTTTTCAAGCTGGTATTTCACAGAGTACTGTTGTGCAACATGTTTTGCAGTAACAAAATATGTATAGAGAAGCTTGCTTCAAAAATAAATTATTTATCACCCAAGAACACTCTAGATAATGTACCATATTAAGGTAATTTGTGACTGTCAAAGAAGGGGTATATAATATGTGACCTTTCATTACCTAGCTATTCCCAGCACTGAGTTCTTCCAAATAACCATTTTGTGAAATGGTATAATAAGAAAGCTGGTCAAAGTAAAACGAAGAAAAAAATATCTGCCTATAGAAATGTATACCATATGGTACATTGTAGTTGCCAGTAATAAAACACAAAATTGACTGACTTGGAAATGCCTGGTGAGAAAAGTTTCAATATAAGCCATTTTGTATACATATATATGTATTTATTTTATAAAAATATATATGTATTCATTATATATGTATATAAAACAGCTCATATATGTATATATGTATACATATATGTGTATATAAAATGTACATATATATGTATATTTTAGGACAAGAACCTTTTCCCAATACTGCTGAGACTAGTAAAATTCCATTGAAGAGAATACTGAGAGATGTTATTGATAAAGAGTTCAGGAATTTTGGATCAATATGATAACATTCCCTCTCTGCTCCTGCTTTATGGTTGATGAAGAAGCCCGAGGAAATCACAATGGCACAGATGCCCACCACCTCAAATCATGATCTTTAGTGTCAACTGGATATTAAACACCATTTAATTCAAATGAGCTCCTTTAACCTGCCTCAAACCTGTAGAGATTATTATCTCCTCTCAGTAGGTGACCTTGACTCAGAGCAAATTCTCCACCCTTGTTCTTAAGCCTCCTCCATAGATGTAACCCCCTCACCTCTTAATACCAGTCTTTCTTTAAAAAAGAAAATATTGGCCAAGTGCCATGTGCCTGTAATCCCAGCACTTTTGAAGGCCTAAGGCGGCGGATCACAAGGTCAGGAGATTGAGACCATCCTGGCCAAACCCTGTCTCTATTAAAATACAAAAATTAGCTGGGCATGGTGGCATGCACCTGTCGTCCTAGCTACTCGGGAGGCTGAGGCAGGAGAATCGCTTGAACCCAGGAGGCGGAAGCTGCAGTGAGCCGAGATCACGCCACTGCCCTCCAGCCTGGGTGACAGGAGACCCCATCTCAAAAAAAAAAAGAGAAGCCTTTATTCCCCCATGTATCCCTTTTCTTAACATCTTTCTTTCCAGACTTCTGAGGCTATTTCTTTTCTAGACAGTTCTCCCTTGCCTGAGACTGCTGCAGTTAATACTATAACATTTAGATACTTTCAGCAAATGTCACCCAGGAAGCTCAGCCCCTGAATGCTCTGAGTTACACTAAATAAAGGCAACCCCATTTGCCAGTCTTTCAGGAAGCCACCAAAGAGACTGAAATTATTACCTGTGAATAAAGACTGTATTGTTCCTTTGGGCACTAGCAAACTGCCCCAAGAGTATGAGCTTCCATATTTATTGCTACTGCCCATCTGGGGCATGAAAGATGGCAAGCAAATAATTTAAAATGGCACAGGGCTCTCTTATTGGGTGTAGCAGTTTTTTCCTTCATTAAGCATTTGTGTGGTGGTTATAAGATTTTTACTGTATTCTAGAGTTCTGTGACAGTTGATTCAAACAATTTTTACAAGCTTAGTAATTAACTTTGTGAAGGAATCAAACTTTGTATTTCCCTATCCTGACATTTTCAGTGATGTTATTCTCTGTGCTTTTGAACTGAAGCTTTAAATAAAGCAATACTCCATCAGGTATTTCTCTTTTCAGTGGCTTCTTTCTAACATGTTTAAAGCCTGTTCAAATATTCCCCATTACAAACAAAGCAGAACAAACAAATGGAAGACTTGACCCCTCCCTCAATACAGCATCACCTGTAGCTAATATTCTACTTCTCCTTCCCCTCTGCATCCAATTCCTTCAAAAAGATTTTTTTACTTTTTATTTTTTTTTTACCGTCTCTATGCCTGACCCCTTGCCATAAAGACCTTCCTGACCATTCAGATAGAACTGAACCTTTGATTAATTTTACCTTGCTTTTGCCAGTATATAATGTTGTCATGCCAGATATAACAGCTTTTTTGCACTTATTTATTTACTCTGTACTTTTAAGTCTGAGTCCTTCAGAGATAAGACTATCCCGTTTCTGTGTATTTAGATTTTAGTATAATATCCAGCATATGTCTAATATTTAATACATGTGTTGAATCAAATCCTCACAATAGATATGACTAAATTTATGAAATTATTATCTAAATATGCATCAAAGTAATTTGCACAGTTTCACAATGGAATATATTTTAAATGATTTTATAAGAAAACATAATAATGCAAACCAGATGCATAGTCCTCTAATGATCTGATGTCATTTAATAATATATTTTAAACATTTATAGGAGTAAATGGATTGAGTGCTTTTCAGGAACCCTCTGTTAACATAAAGGTTTCAATAAAGGGTAAAGAGCAGGGATTTTAGTTGACATTATATATATATAAACCTGAAATGCAGATATTATATATAGTAAGTTAGATAAAGGCAGATTAACACAATAATAATCACCTGTGTGATAGGTGCGGTCAAAAAATGACAGCCTGGCCACAATCTATAAATGAATAGAAGGCCATTTCACCTCCACACAAGTTAGCTTACCAATGGATGGGCAGGGTCAAAAGATTCCCCAGAAGATAATTTGGAGATCAGTCTAACACAGAAACAAATGATGATAACTTCTCCAAAATTCTATGCCACTTAAACAGAAATGCTTTTCACATGGGAAAATTTTAAGGCAGGCATCACCAATTAAGCATTAAACAACAGAATATGATAATGTAAATAAATACCACAGTAGGCAAAAATCATAACTGTCATGAGCATGAGCATGGAACTCATTTGCTATGTCAAATATATCAATTTCCTGTCTAATTACCTGGAGCAAATAGTCTAATTTTATGAATTCAAGTCTATCTTTGAAACAATTAAAACATTTATATAGCTCTGTAAGCCAGGCACAGTTCTTAGTGTATGATATATATTAACTCATAAAATCTCACATCAGATCCTATGAAGTAGGTGCTATTTTTAAAATGAGGGAATGAAAACACAGGGAAGGTAAGTGTACCTGTCCATGGCTACAAAGGTGATAGTAAAATCAGAGTTTAAGTTTAGATGGTATGACCTCAAAGTAAATGCTATGATTCATTACACTTGCTGTCTCTTAGCAAAAGCGATCACATGAAAGTATCTATCTTTTGGGGTTACTGTGAAAATTAAATAAAATAATGAAGGCATAATAAGAGAAGTACTAATGTCTCAGAAAACAAAAGCTCTTATCTAATTATAAGAAATGTGATTTTTCCAAGGAACCCTGTAAGTTATATTGAATTCAGACTACAAAGACCAATAACTAAATGATTTCTTCTGTCTCTTAGATCAAGCATTAGCAAACTTTTTTGCTTTATAATAGGCCAGGCGCAGTGGCTCACACGTGTAATCCTACCACTTTGGGAGGCCGAGGTGGGTGGATTGCCTGAGCTCAGGAGTTCAAGACCAGCCTGGGCAACATGATGAAACCCCATCTCTACTAAAATACAAAAATTATTCGAGATTGGCATTGTGTGCCTGTAGTCCCAGCTACTCAGGAGGCTGGGGCAGGAGAATCGCTTGAAACTGGGAGATGGAGGCTGCGGTGAGCTGAGATCACACCATTGCACTCCAGCCTGGGTGACAGAGTTAGACTCCAACTCCAAAAAAAGAATAGATAGTAAATATTTTAGGTTTTGCTAGTCATATGGTCTCTGTTTTGACGACTCAATTCTGCCTTGTATAAATCCATTCTCAAATAATATACTGCTAAACAAATAACATTTAGAAATTTAATATATTTGCTAACAATATCACACAGGTTATTTGTGCTATTTGAGCTAGGATATAGCAAAAGTGCATTGAGCTAAGGAAGTGACTCCAGATGACAATTTGAATCCATAGGAACGTATGAAGAAAAATGATAAGTAAAATGGTTACTATAACAAAAGCTATTGATATATAGTTATACTCCTTTTTCAGTTAGTTTATTTTAAAAGCATAAAATTATATAAAGTATAAAATATGACCAAATATTAGCGTATTAGTAACATTTATGGATGTAATACGTACACCAATAATACCACAATGAGGGGAGGAAGGGAATGGAGACGTAAGCAGTAGGTTCATATTTTATTGCAATTAAGTTGGTAAGAATCTGAAACTGATTCTGATAAGATATACACGGCAAGCCTCAGAACAACAAGTAAGGAAAAAATAAAAGCTGAAGTGAAAAAGTCAGTGATAAACATTCCAAATGAATGTTTATCCAATGATATCATTCCAAAATGAATGATAAACAAAAAATACTTGAGACACAGAAAACAAGATGCAAAATGAAGACATAAAGCTAATTATATAAAAATGTCAGTAAATTGAATGGATTAAGAAATTTAAGTGAAGAGCATAGATTGTCAAACTGGGCCAAAGAGCATAACCCAACTATATGTCTACATGTTGTCTACAGAAAAGAAACATTATCCCCTTTTTTTTTTTTTAAGAGACAGAGTCTCTCTTCTGTCTGCCACTAGGCTAGAGTGCAGTGATGCGATCATAGCTCACTGTAGCCTTCAACTCCTGGGCTCAATTGTTCCTCCTGCCTCAGCTTCCAAAAATGCTGGGATTATAGGCAAGAACCACTGCACCTGGAAACAAACTTTAGATTCAAAGATAAAGCTAAATTAGGGGTGAAATGATAGAAATATTATCATGCAAATAGGATTCACAAGAAAGCTGGACTATCTGTACTAATATTGGACTTGACTTAAACAAAACGTGCTATGAGAGATGGAGAGGACATTTTATAATAATACAAAGCTCAACCCATCAGGAAGATACAACAATAATAAATATCTATTCATCAAATAACAGGAGAGAAAAATACATGAAACAAAAACTGAGTGAAAGAGAAAATGAGACCATTTAAAAATAATAGTCGGAAATTTTAATGTTCCAATTTTAATAGTGTACAGAAACAATTAGGCAAAAGTTCAAAAAGGAAACAAGACTTGACCAACACTATAAACCAACTGGAACCAACAGACATGCCTAGAAAACTATACCCAAGAACAGCAGAGCACATATTCTAAAGGACATTTGGAACATTCTTGAAGATAGACCACATGCTAAGTCATAAAACAAACCTCCATACATTTTAAAGGCTATAAAAACATACTAAAAAGTATGATCTCTGACCACAAGGAAGTAAAATTACAAATCAAGAAGAGAAGCAAAACTGAAGAACTCAAAAATAAGTGGAAATTAAACAAATCACTCCTAAATAACCAGTAAGTCAAAGAAGAAATCAAAGGGAAATAGGATAATACCTTGAGATGAATGAAAATAAAAAGACAAGTAGAGAGTAGAAAAATTATTAAGAAAAACTAAAAGCTGTTTATTTGAAAATTTCAACAGAATTCAAACTTTACCTAGGTTTACCAAAAACAGAGAATAATCAAATTTCTAGAATCACAAATGAAAGAGGGATCATTAATACTGACCTCACAGAAAATAAAAAGGATTATTTAAAAATCATAAATAATCGTATGCCAAAATTAGTGCCCACTAAGAAAAGCCTGGGCCCAGATGGCTTCACTGATGAATTTCACCAAACATTTAAAGAAGAATTAATCAACTATTATTTCAAAAGATAAAAGAGGAGATACGTTTCCTAAGTCATTTTGATATCAGGATTCCTCTGACACTAAAGCAACACAAAGACATCATAAGAAAGAAAACTATAGACCAAAATCTCTAATAAATATGGATGCAAAAATCCCAAGTCAAATACTAGCAAACTTAATCCAACAGTGTGATAGTTTTATTTGTCAACCTGACTAGGGCAGGGGATGTTCAGGTGTCTGGTTAAATATTTATGGGTAGGTCTGTGAGGGTTTTTTTTTTTTTTTTTTTTCAGGATGAAATTGGCATTTGGATTACTGTACTCACTTAGTAAAGTAAACTGCCCTCCCTAGTGTGTGGGGATGAGTATCATCCAATTTGCTCAGGGCCTTCATAGAATAAAAGACATAGGAAGAGGAGTATCCCCTTTCTTCCCCTACCTCACCACTGGAAGTGGGACATTTCATCTTATCTTCTCCTGCACTTGAACGGACATATACATCTTCAGGTCCTCTTGTTCTCAGGTCTTTGGACTTGGACTGAATTATAACACCACCTTTCCTGGTTCTTCAGCTTGCAGATAGAAGATCATGTGACTTCTCCACATGGTAACTGCATGAGCCAATTCTTCATAATCTCTCTCTCTCTCTCTCTCTCTCTCTCTCTCTCTCTCTATCATATTGGCTTGCTTCTCTGAAAAACCCTGACTAATTCAACAGCATAATAAAAGAATTACATACCATAACCAAGTGGGATTCATTTCAGCAATGCAATGTTGGTTTAATATCTGAGCCTTAATTACTGTGATACAGCTTATCAATAGAATTTAAAAATCACTTCAAAGATGCAGAAAAAGCATTTGACAACATTCTTTCATGATTAAAAAACTAGTCAACAAATTAGGAATAAAAGGTAATTTCCAAACTGATTAACAGCATCTATTAAAAATCCATACTTAACAACATACCTTAGTAATAAACAAGTAGACCCCGTCTTAATTTCAAGAACAAGACAAGAGTGTCTTCTCTCACCACTTTTCTTCAACATTGTACTGAAGGTTCTAGCAGGACAATTAGGAAAGAAAAAGTAAATACAAGATATCTAGAGTGGAAAGGAAGTTGCAAAAATAACTTTATTCACAGATGACATGATCTTATATGCAGAAAATTCCGAGAAATACACTTAAAACTATGAAAATGAATAACATGCTTAGCAAGGAGGGTGCAGGATACAGGGAGTACAGAAACCAACTATCTTTGCACACACTTGTTATGGACAATTGAGAATGAAATTAAGAAAACAATTTTATTTACAATAGTATCCAAATAATAAAATATTTTAGGAATAAATTTAACCAAAGTAGTATACTTAGTTAAATTTATTTATTCCAAACTTGTACATTAAAAACAGAAAAATATTGTTGAAAGATATTAAAGGTACACATGCACATATTCCTCGGCTCTATTAATTAAAAGATCTAAGGCCAAAACACCCAATTAATACAGAGCAATCCTCATGCCCATATCTTGGCTTGTAAATACCATTCCCCACCATAAGGAGCCAGTACTCCTTGGAGAATTGGCTGATTCCTAGACTGTGACAGGGAAAGTCCAAGATAATACTATAATGTCTTCTAACTGGAAGTAAGAAGGTGTTCTAAAAATGATGAGATCCTGACAAAAACAAAACAAACAAACAAAAAAAACCCGAGAGCCAGCTCAAAGGGTTCTGACGAGATCTGGGATTATTAGATCATCAATACATAAAATAACAGTAATGAAATATGACCTATTTAATAATGTATAGAATTACGAGTCCAATCTAATATAAATAAACAAATAAATGGAGAAGAGATAGTTTTTACAGTGGAATACTGACAAATGAATGTGAAGGAATGATGGAATTAGGGAATCTCCATTTGACATTTGTAAGAGCAATAATAAATTCAGTTAAGTGAATACTAAAATTAGTGAATGGAAATATGTGAAAAATAAAATATTTGCATAGTATCAAGGTATTTCCTCACCAAACGTTTATTGATTACCGGAGGGGAAACTATACTGGAGAAGCCGGCAGACACTATTTTTCACATTGGTAAGGTCACCAGTACTAGCATTACAGAAATCAAAATCTTATGCCAGTGAGGCATGGTGTCTCACGCCTGTGATCCCAGCATTTTGGGAGGCTGAGGTGGACAGATCACCTGAGGTCAGGAGTTTAAGACCAGCCTGGCCAACATGGTGAAAACCCTGTCTCTACTAAAAATAAAATTTAAAAATTAGCTGGGTGTGGTGGTGGGCACTTGCAGTCCTAGCTCCTCGGGAGGCTGAGGCAGGAGAATCGCTTACACCCAGGAGGCAGAGGTTGCCGTGAACCAAGATGATGCCACTGCCTCCAGACAGGGTGACAGAGCAAGACTGTGACTCAAACTAACAAAGAAACAAACAAATATTCTACCATGCAATCAATACATGCAGTGAGAACACAACATCACTGCTTTTATTTCCCTGCCAAAACACAATATTAATCCAGTTAGTCTTACATACAAGTCTCACCAAAACGTTAATAGGGATGTACTTGGATGGCTTTCTATAGATATTTTACAATTTCTTTTATCATAATTTTCTTTTTCTTGTCCAGTTTTGTTTTGGAATAAAGGTTTTTAAAAAACATTAATTTAATTTTTTTTAAATTTTGCTGTTACCTAATTATGGCTTAGAAATCATATCATCTGTTGCCATTTAATAGAATTACCTTTAAATGTCCACAATATACTTGACATACAAATTCTTAATACTTTAAGCTCTTTTTCAAGGCATAAATGAAATGTGGAATGCTGTTTTATATTTTAGCTTTACTGCATCTCCACCCACCTACCTTCACCCACCACCCTTACCCCCTACACACCCATCCTCTTGCTGCTGTGGTTTATAGGTTTATTTATTTCTTTACATTGCAATTTTTTTTCTCCAGTAATTGAAGGTGTTATTTTGTTCTTTTCTAATTTCTAAAGTTTTGACTGAGAATCTACTGTCAAAAACAATACATGTTCTTGCTAAGTTTTGCTTAAAAATTTATATTCTCTGTGTATTAAGATTTGATACACACACACACTACTTCAGGCCTGAACACTAAAGTTTACATTTTCTATACCCTTTGTAGTTACTTTGGTTTGACAAGTTAATTCCCAGAGAGGTATATTTAAATACTACTTCACTCTGAGTATATATTTATCTGTTCTTTCTTATAATTTGTATCAAGTTTCTTTACAGACTTTGACAGGCTTTGATTTTACTATGTGATACATTTAAGTGAATGAAGGGAAGATATAGATACACACAATATTATATATCAGATATATTGTATATATATTTTCCCTCCTCTTCTTTTACTTATGTTCCCTTTCTCTTTTCTCCCTGTTCTGAGTAGCACTGTGGGTATTATAGCACATTTTAAAGGCAGAGGCAGGTCAGAGATTAGGGAAAGTTATAAGTGAACTGCTTAATATGCATCTTGCTTCTCTAAGCCCCATTGTTTTTTAATTAATCTCTCTTGCTTAGACTAGTTCATTAAGTGACAGCAGGTACATGACAAAAACAAGAAAAAAGAACAGGAAAAAGGCCTTCTTAGAAAAATGAGATACATAGATGAATCACTGGGACTACTGTTTTCTTGGTTTCTGTCTTCATTCTTTTTCTTGCAGTGTGGCGGGATGCAGTAAAGGTTAAGAGGCACAAGTAAAAGACTACACATCTTCTAGTACCGCCCACTCTACACCAGAGGGAAGGACAGAGCCAGGCTAACTGCCCACCGCAGGGTCACATTTACTAAACCCTTTGATTTAGGATGAAATATGTACAGCTACTATGAGTTTCAGCAAATAAATTCAGATATTCTCCTGCCCAGGTGTTCAACAACCTCTGACACTCAAATACTTACTGATATCTCAGAATTTATAACAGAAATGTTCATACAAATGTCCATAAAAAATGTCCACATGCTGCTTAGCCAAAAAGGAGAAGTGGTAGTTATGCACAGCTCAGGCTTTAGAACCAGACTTACCAGCATGTACTCTTGAGCAAGCTACTTAATCATTTTGAAACAAAATGTCCCTATTCATAAAAGAGTGTAATAACATGTATCTTAATTTGCTCTTGTGAAAATTAAGTTAGATAATTTATATGGGGCTCTTTCTATAATGCACAGCATGTGATAAGGAATCAATGAATATTTGGCAATATTAGCTACATTGTTTAGTTAGCTACAAAGTAAAGACATACTGAATTCTAGGTGGGGAACCAAACAGCAACATGGCATAATTTCAACAAGCCTAAAATTTCCTGCCACAGAAGTTCCTAAATAATCTTGAGCTGCTGAGTTTCTTAATCTCAGCAGCCTATGGATTATGCTCTGTATCACGGTGATTTTCTTTGTTCTAACTCAGTTTTTAGTGCCAGCAGTAACACCTCATGCTTTCTATTCAGTTTCATCACCATGCTATAGCGTGACAAAGTATATTCATTTCTACCACAGTCAGAGGGAAAGCTTCTCCTTCACCCTCTGAAGGTTTACTGAAAATAAACTGAGAGAAGGCAGATCCATAGAAGAAAACACATACAAAATGTATTTAATGTTCATAAACATGGGAGAATTGCAGGGGAATGATTACTTAGTAACCCTGTGAGGCCTAGTTTGTATATATATACACATATATAGTTGTATATATATATTTCCTTCTTTATAGGGGAAGGGGAAATGGGGGTTGTAGGACTAAATGATTTGCAGGAGAAAAGAATGAGCCTACACAAGGATTACCTAGGGCAGTGTTTCTCTGAGCTCTGGGGAAGGTGAGGGGTGAAACCTCACCATGAATAAGGGTTTTATTACTGTGCAGTTAGAGCCTCCCAGGTAATCTCTCAGAGCTGCCTTCAGAAGAATACATAAAAAGTCTGTCTGGTTGTGGTGAGAACTCCCAATCTCTTCTCTTCTCAGATTAATCCTGGTTATCTGATGAGATTCCTAGGAAGAGATCTTAAGATGATTGTAATTTTTTATAAAGGAATTTTTCTTTATCAGAGAAACAAATGAAAGTGCTTCCTGAAAGAAAGAGGATTGAAGAGACAGTGGAAGTTTAGATGAGGGAAGTTGCTTCTTTCTGAGGACCTTCAGTTTTCTTTATCTTGAAGCATGCAGCATGCCAAAGTGCTATATTTTGGGATATATATATTTTTAATTTTACTTTAATTTCCAGGATACATGTGGAGAAGTGCAGGTTTGTTACATAGGTATAAATGTGCCATGGTGATTTGCTGCACCTATCAACCCATCATCCAGGTTTTAAGCCCCACATACATTAGGTATTTGTCCTAATGTTTTCCCTCCCCTTGTCCCCCACTCTGAAACAGGCTCTGGTGTGTGATGTTCCCTCCCTGTGTCCATGTGGTCTTATTGTTCAACTCACACTTATGAGTGAGAACATGTGGTGTTTGCTTTTCTGTTCCTGTGTTAGTTTCATCTATGTCCCTGCAAAGGAAAGGACATGAACTCGTTCTTTTTGATGGCTGCATAGTATTCCATGGTGTGTGTATATGTATGTATGTATATATATATATATATATATATCACATTTTCCTTATCCAGTCTATCATTGACGGGCATTTGGGTTAGCTCTAAGTCTTTGCTATTGTAAACAGTGCTGTAACAAACATTCGTGTGCATGTGTCTTCATAGCAGAATGATTTCTAATCATTTGGGCATATACCCAGTAATGGGATTGCTGGGTCAAATGGTATTTCTGGTTCTAGATCCTTGAGGAATCGCCACACTGTCCTTCACAATGGTTGAACTAATTTACACTCCCACCAACAATGTAAAAGCATTCCTATTTCCCCACATCCTCTCCAGCATCTGTCGTTTCCAGACTTTTTAGTGATCACCATTCTAACTGGAATGAGATAGTATCTCATTGCGGTTTTGATTTGCATTTCTCTAATGACAGTGATGATGAGGTTTTTTTCCATATGTTTGTTGGCCGCATAAATGTCTTCTTTTGAGACGTGTCTGTTTGTAGCCTTCACCTACTTTTTGATGGGGTTATTTTTTTCTTGTATATTTGTTTAGGTTACTTGCAGATTCTGGGTATTAGACTTTGTCAGATGGATAGATTGCAAAAACGTTCTCCCATTCTGTAGGTTGCCTGTTCATTCTGATGATAGTTTCTTTTGCTGTGCAGATCTCTTTAATTAGACCCCATTTGTCAATTCTGGCTTTTGTTGCCATTGCTTTTGGTGTTTTCGTCATGAAGTCTTTGCCCATGCCTATGTCCTGAATGATATTGCCTAGGTTTTCTTCTAGGGCTTTTATGGTTTTAGGTTTTACATTTAAGTCTTTAATCCATCTTGAGTTAATTTTTATATAGGGTGTAAGGAAGGGGTCCAATTTCTGTTTCCTGTATATGTCTAGACTGTTTTCCCAGCACCATTTATTAAATAGGGAATCCTTTCCCCATTGCTTGTTTTTGTCAGGTTTGTTGAAGATCGGGTGGTTGGAGGTATATGGTATTATTTCTGATGCCTCTGTTCTGATGACTCTGAAATAACTTCACACATCTACAACCATCTGTGATATAATTTTCTGTGCCCAAGCACTACCAAGATATATTTGTATATTTGTTTAAAAATCTAGTATTTTTTAAAATTCAGGCTAATTTCATCATGTATTAGTCCATTTTTGTATTGCAGATAAAGACATACCTGAGACTGGGCAAATTACAAAAGAAAGAGTTTTATTGGACTTACAGTTCTGCATAGATGTGAATCCTCATAATCATGGCAGAAGGCAAGGAGAAGCAAGTCACATCTTAGATGGATGGCTGCACATAAAGAGGGAGAGCTTGTGCAGGGGAAGTCCACTTTTTAAAACTATCAGCTCTCCTGAAACTTACTATCACGAGAACAGCTTGGGAAAGACTTGCTCCCATGATTCAGTTACCTCCCACTGGGTCCCCCTGACAATATGTGGAAATTCAAGATGTGATTTGGGTGGAGATACAGCCAAACCATATCACATTAGAAATAGTTAAATAATTTAAAAATGCATATTACATAAATTTTTCAAGATATTTGGGAGAAAAATGTAATATAAATAGGTCTATAAAACAACATTTTTATTTACCTGTCAATGTAAGCAAGTAGTACCAATATTTATATAATTAAAAAAAATCATAAGTGGGGAATGAAATGTTTTAATGGGATACCATTTCTTCTACTCACACTTGCCTGTTTATGTAATACTAAACCTAGCTACAAAAGGAAAAATAAAATGCTGATATAAATAGAGAAAATTCAATAACACCAATTATTCCATCCCTAACTTTGCTGCTAAAATAAATCTAAGAAAAAGGCCTTGCTTAGGCATGCTACCTGCCTCAGAAGGCAGCCAACCCACTCACCCAACCTGAACCATGCCTGGCCTGTGCACTCCCTCAGCCTGTGGCTGGGTCAGGCATTCCCCAGCCTACCTGTGTTACAGCTCATACCCACATTCAGCAGTTCCCCAGTCCTTGTCCGACATCCAAGAAGAATAAGGATACACTGATAACTGAAGGGTGAGGAGGGCAGAGAAGAATTTTATTGAGCAATGGAACAGCTCTTAATGGAGATGAGATACGGGCTGTTCCTCCACCCAAAGTTGGCTGGTTTCTCTCCCAATGTGGATGAATCTGGGGCTTTTATGGGCTCAGCATAGGAGAGTGCATGCTAATTGGTTAGTGACTATTCAATAAATGTTAAAACAAAGGCACCACTTAAAGGTGAGCAGGCATGACTAGAAAAAAAAAAAACAATTAGGAAAGGGTAGGTATATGTAAAATAGGTGAAGGGTGGAGATCAATTAGAGAAAAGTGGAGCAAACAGGAGGAGAGGTTCTCAGTCCAGTCAGTGGATTTACCTGGGACTTGTAGTTAGGCTTTAACCTGTCTTGGGCTTGAGTGTGGTGTCTCACCAAGGACCTCCCCTATCTGCTTAGGCATTTGTCTGCCTCCTGCCACTCTTACTCCCTTTGGCTCATATTTTATTCTATTTAAAAATGTTGGACAAATCAATGATAGGCTAAAGAAAATGTGGGACATATACACCATTTAATTAATAGTATGCAGCCATAAAAAAGAATGAGGTCATGTCCTTTGCAGGGACATGGATGAAGCTGGACGTCATCAATCTCGGCAAACTAACACAGGAATAGGAAACCAAACACCACATGTTCTCACTCATAAGTAGGAGTTGAACAGTGAGAACACACAGATGCAGGGAAGAGAATAACTGTGTGATATTGGGCTGTTGCCAGCCAGAGGTTCCTAGCTGGCAAAGTGACCGAGAAAAGTCCTGTATCGGGAGCAGGCTAAATTTGACCGGTGACTATCCGGGTGTGGAGGGTAAGGAAAACGAGAGCATCAGGACAAACACTTAATGTACGCAAGGCTTAAAACCTAGATGATGGATTGATAGGTGCAGCAAACCACCATGGCCCACGTGTACCTATGTAACAAATCTACATATTCTGCATGTTTCCCAGAACTTAAAGTTAAAAAAAATTTGGACAAGATTTTCATCCAGTTGCACCTGAGTTCTGAAACTAATCCTAAATGTGCTCTGAATATATTATTGAAAGACTGTTTTCTTTTCATTTCTTTTTTGTTCCCTAGCACATCCAGCATGCAGAAACAGAAGACTGTTTTCATTACCACTTACTTTTTTTATGTGACACAAGTAGACTGCTCCAGACCTTGCAAAGTCTGATTTGAATTTTCAGAGCTTTCCTTTGCTGCTAATGGAATACCTCCTTTGTATGCCCAACATTTTTTGTTTGTTTGTTTCTCTTGAGCATGGATGCTATATAGAATCAACAGTATTGTACTGATCCAATAGAAAGAGGCTTTTGAGAACATTAAAAATAGAAACGAAAATTGCAAGATTTTCTCTGGTTGCAATCCATTTCTTTATTTACATGGCATAAACATTACTACTTTTCTTTACCAATGTCATAGAAGCCTAGCTCTGAAGGTATCCTGAAGGTCATTTAGTATTTCCTTTAGGTTCAGGCCACTGCTACTTATATTTTGTAAACAAGGATAGAGATATTTTTCTTTTAAATTCTACTAAAACAATCCAATAGTGGTTGAACTAACTTCAAGTTTGTACAACTTATATGATCAGAATGAGTTCCAATTTAGCTTAAAAGTTCATCTAAATTCCAAGAGAATTAAGACCTTGTATGGGAGGGGTGATTGATTACTAGTAGGACAGCCCAAGAAGCTCGCTACAAATGAAAGAAGGAAACTTTACTTATTTATTTATTTATTTATTTTTGAGATGGAGTCTTGCTCTGTTGCCCAGGCTAGAGAGTGCATGGTGCGATCTTGGCTCACTGCAACCTTTGCCTCCTGGGTTCAAGCAATTCTCCTGCCTCAGCTTCCTGAGTAGCTAGGATTACAGGCACCTGCCACCATGCCAGGCTAATTTTTGTATTTTTAGTAGAGACAGCCTTTCACCATATTGGCCAGGCTGGTCTCAAACTCCTGACCTCGTGATCCACTCCCTTAGGCCTCTCAAAGTGCTAGGATTACAGACATGAGCCACTGCGCCCAGCCAAAACTTGATTTTTTAAAAAACTAAATCCTCTAGAAATAATCCTAAGGACATACTACAAATGGAAAAACCTGTAATCAGAAAAATCTAAAAATTCAACACTCTAACTTGAATAAATTAGTTTGAACTTAAAAGCTACATACAAAAAACGAAAAATGCATGACTTGGTTATTTTTTGAAAATGATAGAGAAATCAGCTGACAATTCCTGAAGTTTAACAGTCAGGTGTGATGAGGGAGAGAAAAAGAGAGTCCTGCTCAAAACGAGGGGTCATCGCAAGGTGACTGGGTGACTGAATATACACAAACCTGAGTATGGCTAAGGTGCAGCATCAGAGGCTTAACAATATTCATATTATGTTGGCGAGTTCGCCTCTGCTAAAAATCATACACTCAGCTATTGTAATAAGAAAATAATAGTAAGATGGTCTTAGAGGGAAGAAAGTACCCAGTGTGTATATATGAGATGCAGAGAATCAGGAATACATGATTCATACACTAGGAAAAAAGCAGGCAAAGTAAACGCTTATGAAAACAATTGGATGTCATATTAAACAGAAAAAGACTTCAAAATAGCTATTATAAGTATATTCAAAGATGTAAAGGAGACCATAATTAAAGAGGTAAAGAAATGTAAGATGACAATGTCATATCAGATAATGAATATCAATAGAGATAAAATTTTCTAAAAAATAGACATTCTGGAGTTTAAAATGCAATAATTGCAATGAAAAATTCACTGAAGGAATTCAAAAGATTTGAACTGGCAAAAAAATTAATAAATTTGAAGATATATCCATAGAAGTATGTGTGCCAAATCATAGAAAGAAAAAAGAATAAAGAAAAATAGAGCCCCATGTAATGATAGGACATCATTACATACATGAACAAATATGTAATAGAAATATCAGGTAGAATAGAAATAAATAAAGGAGAAGTAATATTTGAAGAAATAGTAGATTTAAAACTTCCTAAATTTGTTGTGAAACAACAATCTATGCATCTAGGAAGCTCAATGAACTTTCAGTAGCATAAATGCAAAGAGACCCACAAACAGACACATTATAGTAAAAATGCTAAAAGCCAAGGACGAAAAAAAAGTCCTGAAAGCAGAAAGAAACATGAATCACTACTTACAAGGAAACCTCAATAAGATTAATAACTGACTGCTGAGAAGAAATGGCATAGTCCAGTTGGTTGTGTGACAGCGTATTCATAATGTTCAAAAACAAGTAAACAAACCTGTCAACTATGAATTCTATAACCACTAAAGCTATCTTTCAAAAACGAAAAGGAATTAAAGACATTCCCTAAAATTAAAAAAAAAATAGAACTAAGAAAATATGATGACAACAAACTTAGTAACAAGATATAGTAAAGGATAGCTTAAGACAGAAAGATAATAACTAAACATAGCAATTCAAATCTACATGAAAAAATGGGGGTTAAATAAAGGTAATTATTTATCAAAAATAACATATTTAGGAATAAATTTAACAATATGAGTATAAACAAATACTGGAAAACTATGAAACATTATTTTAAAAACTAAAGTTCTAAGTCAATGGAAAATATTTCATGTTCATGGAGCAGAAAACTATATTGTTAAAAGAAATAGACAACTTGAATTGAGCTACAGATTCAATACAGTCCCTTACAGAACTGCAGATGACTTCTTTATATAAATTGACAAACTTATTCTAAAATCCATATGTAATTGCAAGCTTTCCATAATAGCCAATACAATCTTGTGAAGAAAGAACAAAGTAGGAGAACTCACACTTCCTTATTTCAAAATTTATCGCAAAGCTGTATTAATGAAAACAATGTGCTATTGACGTAAGTATAAACTCATAGACCAATGAAACAGCAGTGAGAGTTCAGAAATAAACTCATATATTTATGATCAATTTTTTTGTGACAAGAGTATCAAGACTATTCAATAGCGAAGAATAGCCTCTTCAACAAACGGTGCTGGGGTAGCTGGATAACCACATGCAAAAGAACAGAAAAAGTGGACTCCTCCCTCATACCACACACAAAAACTAACTCAAAATGGATCAACTACCTAAATATAAGAGCTAAAACTATAAAACTCTTAGAAGAAAATATAAGAATAAATCTTTGTGACTTTGGATTTGACAGTGGTTTCTTAGAAATGACATCAAAATTGTAAGTAACAGTGATAAAAATAGATTAATTATACTTCATCAGAATTAAAAATATTTTTGTGTTGAGAACACTATCCAGAAACTGAAAGGACAGAGCAGAAGATGAGAATATGTTTTCAAATAATATATCTGATTTGGGTCTTGTTTCCAGAATATATAAAAAACTATAATAACTCAATGAGCAAATAATAATAATAATAATAGAACTTTAAAATGGGAAAAGAATTCTTTATTCAAAGATATGCAAATGAATATAAATAGACGACAAGCACAAAGAAAGATGCATGATGTCACTGCTCATTTTGAAAATGCAAATCAAAACCACTATGTGATAACATTTCATAACCACAAGGAGGCCATAATAACAAAAATTTTTCAAGGGCAAAGAGTGAGTCTTGTTGAGGATAGGTAAAATGATTAAGCCACTGTAGAATCTGTCTGCTATTCAAAACGCTACATACAGAATTACCAAACCAGTAATTCCACTGCTAGGTATATATCCAAAAGAAATTGAAACATATGTCCCTAAAAAACTTGTACATGAGTCTTTCTAGAAGCATTATTTATAAAAACAAAAAAGGGAAATAGCTCAAATGTCCATTGGTAGATAAATAAACCAATTGTGATATATACATATGATGAATCATTATTCAGACATGAAAGAAATTACTGACACATGCCACAACATGGATAAAACCTCAAGAATATTGCTAAGAGAAAGAGGCCAGACAGAAAAGTTCATGTATTATTGTATTCTATTTTTCTGAAATATTCAGAATAGATAGTATAAAAACAGAGAAAACTATGATGATTGCCTTGGCAGGGAGAAGAAGAGGAGTGCTCCTCAAAGGTACAGAGTTTTGTTTTGGAGTGAAGGAAGTGTTTTTTAACTATAAAGCAATGGGGCTGCACAACATTCTGAATATACTAAATGCCGCTGAATTTCTCACTTTAAAATGGTTACTTTTATATAGCTTTCATTTCAATAAATTTTAGCAAATAGAGACATGAAGCAGATTAGTGATTGTGTAAAACTGAGGGATGAGGGAGATAGCTAAAACATATGTGATTTCTTTTTTATATGATAAAAGTCTCAAACACCAACTGTGATAGTGTTTGTACATACAGGTAAATATAGTAAGATACATTGACTTGTTCATTTTTAAAAGAGTCAATTGTATGATATTGAATTACATCTTAAAAAGTGATCCCATACTTAGTATGAGTTTTCCCTTGCTGTTACAACAAATTATGACAAACTAGGTTTAAATCACCATAAAATTATCTGATAGGTCTGAAGATCAGAAGTCTGACATGGGTCTCCCCAGGGTAAAAACCAGGTGTCCACAGGGCTATATTCACCTCTGAAGGCTCTAGACAAGGATCCATTCCCTCCCTTTTTAGATTGTTAACAGAATCCAGTTTCTTGCACATAGCTTCCTATATCTCAGAGTCACAATAATGTGGTGAATTTTTACTATGTAGTCACTTTCTCTGACCACAGAATATCTGCTTATAAGAGCTCATATGATTAGTTTAGGCCTGCCAGGATAATCCCAGATAATCTTCCCTCTTCAAGGTCTGTAACCTTATTCACATCTACAAAATCCCTTTTGCTGTGTAAAATAACACATTTGCAGGTTCCAGTTCTGCCTATCATATATGCCAAAACAAAAAGTTGAATATTCTTGTTATAAAATATAAGCAAATAGTGTTCTGACCCTAAGGAATGAAAAACATTTTTAAACAAAACCCAAGAAGGGTTAATCTAAAAGAAAATATTGATCTATTTGCCTATGCTGAAATTAAGGAGATCATAATGAACTAAGGACTAATTTCCTAAGAAATTTATGCAGCAATGTTTAATATTGTTACTGATATTATAAGGTTTAATTAAGACCACAATATGATCTCAGTTGAGACTCATTTTACTGGCAAAATTTTAAAAGTGTGACAATGACAAGTATTAGAGAAGATGTGAATGACCAGAATCTATTATAAATTGCTAGTGAAAGATAAATTATAGCAACCATTTTTTTAAAAGAGCTTAATGTTATCTCCTTCTATGTTTTGAATATAAAAATCTCCTCCAAAATTCAGGTGTTGGGACTTAATGACCAATGTAATGATATTGAGACATGGGACCTTCAAGGAGTGATTAGATCATGAGGGCTCCTCCTCTCATAATTGGGATTAAGGCCCTTATAAAAGAGGCTTCAAGCACCATTTACTGATCTTTCCCTTCTGCCTTTTGCCATTTGAGGACATACTTTTCTTCCCTCTGGAGGATGCAGCAACAAGGCACCATCTTGGAAGCATAAAGTGACCCTCTCCCCACAACAGAGCCTACCAGCACCTTGATGTTGGATTTCCCATTCTCCAAAACTGTGGGAAAATAAAGTTCTCCTCTTCATAAATTACTCAGTCTTAGGTATTTTGTTATAACAGCACAAATAAACTAAGATATCTCCTAAAGCTGACTGTTTATATACCGTAAAATCCACTGATTCTATTCCCACTCTTGTACATACACACCAAAAAATGCATACAAGAATGTTCATAGAAGCCCTGTTTATAACAGCAAAAGGAAACAATCCAAATATCTATAAAGCAGGTGACCATCTGCATTATATTTATATAGTAGGATATTATGCAGTGCCCAAGCTGTCTAAAACAATGACACATAACAATGTAGATCCATCTTAACAGTGTAATGCTGAGTGGAACTATTCCCACTCTTGTACATACACACAAAAAATGCATACAAGAATGTTCACAGAAGCCCTGTTAATAACAGCAAAAGGAAACAAATATCTATAAAGCAGATGACCATCTGCTTTATATTCATATAGTAGAATATTATACAGTGCCCAAGCTGTCTAAAACAATAACACATAACAATATGGATCCATCTTAACAGTGTAATGCTGAGTGGAAAAACTAAGTCCCCAAAAAAGTGTGTGTGTGTGTGTGTGTGTGTGTGTGTGTGTGTGTGAATGGGATTATATAGCTGCAATGAAACTAAAGAGAAAAAAATATTTTAGGTTACTTGTGGAAGGGTGGCTGCTATAGTTTGAATGTTTGTCCACCCCCAAATTCATTTTGAAATTTAATGACTATTGTCACAGAATTAAAAGATGGAGGCTTTAGGAGATAATTAGGCCATGAGGGCTCTGCTTGCAGAAGTGGATTCATGCAGTTATTGCAGGAGTAAGTTCATTACAAAAGGACAAGCTTGATCTCTTTTTTTCTAATTCTCTTGCCCTCTCTACTCTTCTGCCACAAGTTGATGCAGCAAGAAGGTCCTTGCCAGATGTCAGCCCCTTGATCTTGGACTTTCCAGACTCCAGAACTGTGAGCCAAATAAATTTCTGTTCGTTATAAATTATCCAGTCTGTGGTATTTAGCACAAAATAGACTAAGACAGTGGGTCTCTAAGTCTCATTATTAAATTTTATTACATTGAATTATAAAATATAAATGTAAAAAGGGGTATTAATGTACAAATGATGAGATTGTGTTATAAACCAAAGATTATAGTTATTCCAATTATATGCATTTAAGATCCACTTAAAATTTATTCTTCATTGCTCATTTTTTAAAATATTGGGACATTCTTCTTTCTCTATCTTCTTTTCATTACTCTGATTATACATGTTTAGTTGTGTCAAGCCCCAAAATAGACTTGTTGTTTCATCTAGTGTTAAGGCGATTTAAATAGCCCATAGTAAATAAAGCCTCAAAGAAAACTTTTATTATCAAAGATTTTTCTTATGAAACAGCTTAAATGCTTGTTACAGTACCTAATTATATCAAATAGACATGGCCTTTGTGCAGCCTATGCTACTTTCTTGGTGCCTATTTTTAGTTGATAATTTCTTAGTTAATTTTTAAGGTTAATATTGTCAAAAAATGCAGTCCATAGCAATCTTTCAGAAGTCATCATATTTCAGAACAACTAATACCAGAGAGTCTACCCAAAGGTATGTATTTGTCATCTGAGAATGTAAACAAGCAGCAATAATACATGAAAAATTCTTACCTGAGTAGCCCAAGTGATCTCACATACCTCACCTTATCTCTTAGACAAACACATTTTCACCAAGAAATAATCTTTTTTTGTTGTTTTTAGATGGAGTCTCGCTCTGTCACCCAGGCTGGAGTGTAGTGGCACCATCTCAGCTCACTACAACTTCTGCCACTGGGGTTCAAGTGATTCTTCTGCCTCAGCCTCCTGAGTAGCTGGGACTACAGGCATGAGGCACCACACCCAGCTAATTTTTGTATTTTTAGTAGAGACAGGTTGCACCATATTGGTCAGGCTGGTCCTGAACTCCTGGCCTTGTGATTCACCGGCCTCAACCTCCCAAAGTGCTGGGATTACAGGTGTGAGCCACCGTACCTGGCCAGAAAGAATCTTTTAAAACCTATCTCCTCCAAGAAGTTTACGCTCAGTTAATATACAAATTTATGAGCGTGTGTGTGTGTGTGTGTGTGTGTGTGTGTGTGTGTGTGTTTGCATATATACACACATATATTTGTGCACTGCTTACATTCTCCCTTTTAGCAAGCCTTGTGGGGTCTAAATATTTTAGTTTAAAGAAACATAAAGTGATATTAGAGTACAAGAAAAGGAGAACGCAATAGGAAGTCTTATATTATACTTTTTGCCTCCTAATTGCTTTCCACTGGTTAAAAGTGGATGAAGCTAGAAACCATCGTTCTCAACAAACTAACACAAGAACAGAAAGCCAAACACGGCATGTTCTCACTCATAAGTGGGAGTTAACAATGAGAACACATGGACACAGGGAGGGGAGCATCTCACACCAGGGTCTGTCGTGGGGTGGGGGACTATGGGAGTGATAGCATTAGGAGAAAAACCTAATGTAGATAACGGGTTGATGAGTGTAGCAAACCACCAGGGAACAGGTATACCTATGTAACAAACCTGCACGTTCTGCACATGTACCCCAGAACTAAAAGTATAATAAAAAATAATTCCTTACAAAAAAGTTATAATTGTGCCTTTTGCTATGTGACCGTATGTGGTTGTTTAATTGCCAGCAATTCAAATAACAAATCTCTTGACCTCTGCTGACTCTCGTCAAAGTAGATAAATTTTTCTCAAAGAGAAATTTTACTTTGAGTTAGTCATTATATGTTTCTGAACAAAGAAGTGGGAACAGAGAACAAGGACAAAAGATAGAACGATTTTTAAAGAGCAGTCATATCATAGGACAGAACCTTAAGTTTCAAAGGACTGAAAAACATATTTGATTTTTCCCAACAGTGTAAAAAATCATATTAAACTTGAGAGGTTTCAAAACTGGTAAATTTTAAAATTGTCTTTTCTAAAGTTTCTATGTGTAGGAGGAATGCTTTTCTTCCACCTTTAAGTAGAATTGCAGCATCAATCCTATATATTAATGTCCATCAGGTGAGCCAGGAAGACCTCTACATTATATGATTGTTTTCTACCAGCAGAGTCCTGGGAAAAACAGGAATTGTTTTTAGTTAAATACAATTTTACCAAGGGACTAGCCAGTACAAACTACCAAGATTTGGATACTGATTTGCTGCTAAGTGGAGCTTTGCCAGAATTCAAAGTTGTGGATCCCCATCATCAGAAAGCACTAAATGCCACAGCCATAGGGATGTACTCCAAGGGGTAGCCTATGACAGCAGTCAAGGCTGCCTCGTAACTAGGTGTGCAGCTTAGCTTTCAGTGATGACAGTTCAGCAAAACCTGAGATCTGTCAAAAGGGTAGGTTATTACAGTAATATAACCCTTTCTGTATCAGTCTGGTAAGAGCTGCGGATATACAGGTTAAATAAGTCATATAACCACTTTGCACAACTGCGAAAACTTGAAAAGCCTTTTTTGTCATGAACTCTGAAGTTGTTTCTATGTAAGCAAAAAAAAAATCATAACAATAACAGCAAGAGAAATCCCCACGGCACAGCACCCAGTACTTCTGGTTTATTTATCCCATTCAACCCTTGGCAAGAAGTATCAAAATTCTTCACGGACAAGCTGCATATTCATCACTGGGGTTTGGTTTCTCCATCTTTGATTATTTAAATCATTGGAGGCAAAAAGTAAAACTTCAGTTCTTATCCCATTCTCTGCCTGACATGCATTCTGCACTATTTCCTTTCTCCATATTATCTTTTCTAAACCAGTTGAGTCTCTGCTTCACCATGGACACATCTCCCAACCACAAGGTTCCATCATATCTCTGAACAACCCCATCAGTTCTTTCCTCTGACATACAGTTTTATAACATTCTATTCTGCATACACGCTAATTAGAGTAATTTCTGTCCATCCAGCATGTTAAAAGACTTCTCAGTGCCTGAAACTCATGTTCCTCATCATCCTATCTGGCAAAGACACATAGCAGCTGACCAATAAATATAGACTGACTTCATGATCAGAAAAATATCTTTGCCCTTTTTTATGCATTCAAATTAGCAATTGTGGTTTTAGCTGAATAGTACAATCCACGTAGGAAAAATCTACATTTTAAGAATATTCACTACCTAATTAGAATGCCTCCTCACTCCAACCAGTGGCATAAATGTCACATCTTCATATTTAATATCCCTATTTATTTTCTATGTGTGCACATACATAATTTTTCAAATAAATTTGATCTATCTCATGGTGCAAAGTGTAACTATTTCTAATTAGTTTGATCAAAGATACCATAGTCAGTGCTGAGTAATGGAAATTATGCCAATAAAAATTCTATTGCTTCTGACAAGGGGAAAAATGACCATACATTGATTCAGCCCTCCCAGCCTTCCAGAAAAACATTTACATGTGATGTATTTATAAGGGCACATAAATGTCTATATAGTCACAGTTTGTAATATTCCTAAAGGCCTGCAGCAGAAGCAGCAGGAGAGGAAGTTATTTCTGCTGAGTCTTTTATTATCCATGGTATTTTCCACTCTGGACTATTGCAACTTTAACTCTTGCACCCTCTGTAAGGTTGGATGGGGCAAACAAAGAAAAGGACTGACCATAAGGAGACACAGTATTGCTCTCTTATATTATGTTGCATTCTGGAGATTTTGATGCCTGAAAAAAAAAATGGAATATCTTTACCAAATAATGACTTGTATTTGCTGAGGGAAAGAAGTAAATTAACATGATTATTAAGTATATAACATTTATGGGAAGTCAGTGGAAATGAGCTGAAGTCAAGTACCTGGGTTCAGATCTAGAAATGACTGATATTTCCAAAGTATCAGAGACCAGGAACAAAAGAAATTTTAAAAGGGACTACAGCAGCTAGGGATCAGAAATATGTACAGTTACTGCAGAAGATGCCTCTTGGAGAACCGTAATAGGATACAGTCTAAATAAACAGGTTTTGGGAGGGACTGAGATGTCATCAGCCTTGGTGGTTACCTTTGCAGCCAGAACCGAGTTCAAATCCTTCTATTAGGCATCACCCAATTTTAACCAGGTGTGTTAGGTGTGCTGAATCTTAGTTTCTTCATCTAGAAAATATGTCAACCAAAGTACCAGGCATATGAGAGATGATCCATAAATGAAATATTTTTTCTCTTCTTTCCCCTCACATTTATTTACTAATTCTTCATTCAATAAATAATTAATGAGGACAAACTGACTCCAAGGAGATGGGAAGACAAACATCTACACTTTCAGTGTAATCCCTTCTTATATAAAGCTTGCAGTCTGATGAATAAGTTAGAAACTGATAATATAATTATCAAGTAAATCTTAAGTTACAATTCTTATATGTGTATTAAAGGAAAATACAGAGTGTTGTACAGGGGACCTAAGTCTGAGTTTTCACAAAAGACTTTTTGCAGCATTGGCATTTGTGGCGAGATAAGAAGCATAAATAAGACTAAGACAGGGAAAAACCTTCCAAAGTAGAAACCAGAGCCTTGTGAAAACCCAGAATCCTAAAGCATTTTGGCAAGTCTTAGAAACAGATAAAAGGTCAGGATGGATGTAGCATAAAAAGTGAAAGTGCAAACAGCATGAGATAAGGAAAAAATGATAGGCAGATTATGGGAGTATTAATTGCATTGCTTTTAATAATTATGTGTAAAGCTATGAGATTTTATTCGTAGTGTATTCTGAAGACTCTAAAAGTAACTAAATGAGAGAGTAATGCACTCAAGCTTTTATTTAAAAAGTCGATTATTCTAGCTATTTGGTAGATAATCATAAAAGCACAAATTAATATGTGGGGAAAATTTTTAGAAATCTTTTCTTGTATTTGAGGTGGAAGTTGATGGCAATTTGGAATAAAAGATGTAAGAATCTCAGTAATAGTTTGGATATATAAGAGACTTGAAAAAAATTTGTTTGATTGAATATTGGGGCTACAATGGAGAGAAGGTAAAAATAATATCCGTAGATAATTTTCAAAAAGTTACTACTATGAAGAAAGCCAAGAAGTAGATCATTGCTTAAGGGAAATGCTGGGTCTAAGGAGTCTTGTTATTGTTTTAGCTGAGGTTTCTAACATGTAAGCCTTAAGGCTTGCCTATGGGCTGATAGATACAGAGGCGTATATTCAATATGCAGAAGATAAAAAGAAATAATTGAAAAAAAAAGTATTTTAAAAAGTGGGATGGGAATCCAAACACAAGAAGGTGTTACAGCTTATTCACTTGAACAGCAGGGGAACCAGATAGGAAGAGTGAAGATGAACATCAGGTGGACATCCAGCAGTGTGAAGATGATGCAACTCCTGAGAGTTAGCTGAGCGTACAGGATAAAGGATGGGCTTCAAGAAGTTGGAAGAATGAGACAAAACATGAATGCTATAAGATTATAGGAAAACAAACCTCCTAGAGAAGTGAAATAATATTTCCAAGCAATATTGTTGCCACATTCAATTATCGGTGATGAATTTAAGTTGGGACCAGTTGTTACGGGTTTAACCAGGGTTAAAATTTGTCAGGAGATTTTTTTGTTTGTTTCCCATGGATTTAAGGATATTTACCATGAGGTGATAAATATGGTGGACTGGAGAACCTAAGCTAGATAAAGAGGGTGGCAAAGACATGAGACAGACACTAGAATAAAAAGTTTTTTGTGAGTAAACTTTGATTTTCAGTAAGTTCAAGAAAATGTGATAGTAGGAGATATGCAGCAATAGGCTGTGAGATTGGGCGGTAATAACCAGATTTCAAAAACTGTGTGTTTCCTGCTCATGACATAGTCAAGAATGTGACAGACTAGGGTAGAGAAAATATTATTGGACGAGAAGGTCATGTAATTGGAAGGCCATGGATTAAAATGTATAAAGAAAATCAACACATACAGAACACACAAAGTCTAAAGGGTTTTCACAGTAGATAAGGAATGGAAGACATCAGTTACAAATAAACTTCTAAGAAATAACATGGGATGGCCCTTTAGTTTGGCCTGGAAAAGAAATAGTTCCTCAATATACTACCTGGGTCAGTTGACATACCTCTATTCCTCAGTAACTTAAATTGATCAATCTATGAAAAACCACAAATTATTCATGGGCTAATTGCTTCTTAGAAATCATGCACCCTAATCTATTTCATGTTACAATGGAAAGACTAATACAGAAAAATAAAGGGTTTCCCAAGGTTACATCTTAAGTTTTCAGGAAACTTAGATCTAAAACTCAGTCAAGCTTTCTTTCTATACCATCAAATTAAAGCATTATTTCCCAATCTCATAGTGCAAATGTTTGGGGTTTACAAAGTGGGCCAATAAAAATTACTTCTGTTTCTCTCTCCAGTACTGAATAAGTTGGGAAAAAGAACAAATAGTAATGCAGATATGAAAAAATCATTTCACTACTTATAAAATCTAAATTATAGCAGCTTAGTCCCCAAAATTGAGAATGCTCAGTATATTTATCCCAGATTTACAAACTGTTAAGTGATAAGTCATTCACCTGAAATGGAGGACTTGATGGAACAAAGAGAAGCCAAAAATGTTAAGCTAATTAACATCCTTTGACAAGTAAGTAGCTATCAGGAGTAGAAAAGTAATATTTCCAAACACAAAAAAAATCACTATCAGTAATGGGGAAATAGACAGAGAGAGCTCCTCAAATTTGTAAATAAAGTAAATAATATTGGCAATTCTTACAGTATATACCAAAAAATATATAATAAAAAGGTACTTTAAAGAGGTATAAATGACTTTCAGAATCATAATGTCAGAAGACTATGCAACTCTGAAGGTGAGTGAGCAGTTTTGGAAGACTAGAAGGCAGGGGGAGAATCTCAGAGATGTGAAAATCCCAGTGCCCATTCCTATGCTGTACAAGAGATTGAATACATTAAGCAAAATTCTTTTTTGAGCATTGCAGCTGTAATTTTGAGAATATCCCTTTTGACAAGTTGGATGCCACCTGCAATTTTAGCTATTGAATAACTAATTCATCTTTTAATTTTATGCTCATAATATGTGACATTACATCTTAGGTAGGTATGATTATACAGAGAGACTGTGCAGGATATGTTGGCTCAAGAATTTCCCACTTCTTTTATTTCCCATATAAGATCAATAAATGAGCACTTTATATAAGTACATTCATTTATGTGCTTGGTTGATGTGGGTCAACTCTAATAAGAAGTAAAACTTGCACTAAACTCACAAAAAATATATTAAGGCCCAAGCCAGCCTTTCTGACCATACCTGAATGCCATATACAATATTTGTATTTTAAATTTCATCATGAAAAAGAATATTTACCTTCACACCATCTTACACTGAAACGACAGACCAACTTTTTTTTTTAATTGTACTTTAGATTCTGGGGTACATGGGTAGATCATGCAAGATTGTTGCATAGGTACATTCATGGCAATCTGGTATGTTGCCACTATCCCGCCATCACCTATACCTGATATTTCTCCCCATGTTATCCCTCCCCACACTTCCTCCCACTATCCCTCCCATAGCCTCCTCCAACAGACCCCAGTGTGTGATGCTCCCCTCTTCGTGTCCAAGTGTTCTCATTGTTCAATACCCACCTATGAGTGAGAATATGTAGTGCTTGATTTTCTGTTCTTGTGTCAGTTTGCTGAGAATGATGGTTTCCAGGTTCATCCACGTCCCTACAAAGGACACAAACTCATTGTTTTTTATGGCTACATAGTATTCCATGGTATATATGTGCCACATTTTCTTTATCCAGTCTATCAGTGATGGGCATTTGGGTTGGTTCCAGGTCTTTGCTATTATAAACAGTGTCACAATGAACATACGTGTGTGTGTGTCTTTATAATAGAACAATTTATACTCCTTTGGGTATATAACCAGTAATAGGATTGCTGGATCAAATGGAATTTCTATTTCCAGGTCCTTGAGGAATCGCCACACTGTCTTCCACAATGGTTGAACTAATTTATACTCCCACCAACAGTGTAAAAGTGATCCGATTTCTCCACATCCTCTCCAGCATCTGTTGTCTCCTGATTTTTTAATGATCGCCATTCTAACTGGTGTGAAGCTCTATCTCAATGTGGTTTTGATTTTCATTTCTCTAATGACCAGTGATGATGAGCATTTTTTCATATGTTTGTTGGCTTCATATATGTCTTCTTTTGAAAAGTGTCTGTTCATATCCTTCGCCCACTTTTGGATGGGTTTGTTTGTTTTTTTCTTGTAAATCTGTTTCAGTTATTTGTAGATTCTGGATATTAGCCTTTTGTCAGATGGGTAGCCAGCAAAAACTTTTTCCCATTCTGTTGGTTGCTAGTTGGCTCTAATGATTGTTTCCTTTGCTGTACAGAAGCTCTGAAGTTTAATTAGATCCCATTTGTCTATTTTGGCTTTTGTTGCTATTGCTTTTGGTGTTTTAGTCATGAAGTCCTTGCCTATGCCTATGTCCTGAATGGTTTTGCCTAGGTTTTTTTCTAGGGTTTTTATGGTGTTAGGTCTTATGTTTAAGTCCTTAATCCATCTGGAGTTAATTTTAGTGTAAGATGTCAGGAAGGGGTCCAGTTTCTGCTTTCTGTACATTGCTAGCCAATTTTCCCAATACCATTTATTAAACAGGGGATCCTTTCCCCATTGCTTGTTTTTGTCAGGTTTGTCAAACATCAGATGGTTGTAGATGTGTGGTGTTGCTCCAGAGGTCTCTGTTCTGTTCCATTGGTCTATGTCTCTGTTTTGGTACCAGTACCGTACTGTTTTGATTACTGTCAACTTGTAGTATAGCTTGAAGTCCAGCAGCACTATGCCGTCAACTTTGTTCTTTTTGGTTAGGATTGTCTTGGCTATGCGGGCTCTTTTTTGGTTACATATGAAGTTTAAAGCGGTTTTTTTCCAGTTCTGTGAAGAAGGTCATTGGTAGTTTGATGGGGATAGCATTAAATCTATAAATTACTTTGGGCAGTACGGCCATTTTCACAATATTGATTCTTCCTAAGCATGAACGTGGAATGTTTTTCAATCCATTTATGTCTTCTCCTATTTCCTTGAGCAGTGGTTTGCAGTTCTCCTTGAAGAGGTCCTTTACCTCCTTTGTTAGTTGATACCTAGATATTTTATTCTTCTTGTAGCAATCGTGAATGGGAATTTGCTCTTGATTTGGCTCTGTGTTTGTCTGTTGTTTGTGTATAGTAATGCTTGTGATTTCTGCACATTGATTTCGTATCCTGAGATTTTGCTGAAGTTGTTTATCAGCTTAAGGAGAGTTTGGGCTGAGATGATGGGGTCTTCTAAATATACAAACATGTCATCTGCAAATAGATACAATTTGACTTCCTCCTTTCCTAATTGAATACCCTTTATTTCTTTTTCTTGCCTGATTGCTCTGGCTAAAACTTCCAATACTATATTGAATAAGAGTGGAGAGAGAGGTCATCCTTGTCTAGTGCCATATTTCAAAGGGAATGCTTCCTGTTTTGCCCACTCAGTATGATATTGGCAGTGAGTTTGTTGTAAATAGCTTTTATTATTTTGAGATATGTTCCATCGACACCTAGTTTATTGAGAGTTTTTAACATAAATGGCTGTTGAATTTTGTTAAAGGCCTTCTCTGCCTCTATTGAGTAATCATGTGGTTTTTGTTTTTGGTTCTATTTATGTGGTGTGGATTACGTCTATGGACTTGTGTATGTTGAACCAGCCTTGTATCCCTGGGATGAAGCCCACTTGATCATGATGGATAAGCTTTTTGATGTGCTGTTGCAATCAGTTTTCCAGTATTTTATTGAAGATTTTTGCATCGATGTTCATCATGGAGAAGTTTTTTTTTGTTGTTGAGTCTCTGCCAGGTTATGGTAGTAGGATGATGTTTGTCTCATAAAATGAGTTGGGGGATTCCCTCTTTTTGTATTGTTTGGAATAGTTTCAGAATGATTGGTACCAGCTCCTCTTTGTACATCTGGTAGAATTTGACTGTGAACCCAAGAACAGACCAACTTTTTGCAGCATCAATCAATTCAATGCAGAGAATGAAGATTCAGGAACTCTAGGATCTTACCACAGTAATTTTAATCCCATCTCTTTACTTCTTAATGGGAATGATCCACCTTGGAATCCCTTTTGCTCCTTTTTATTTTTTCCCTATTGTCAGAATATCTCTTTTTTTCTCTCAATACGTTTTTCTTTTTTCACTTCCTAAACCAAAATATAGTATGTAGCTTGAGTGAGAGAGGAATTTTCAGAGAGTGTGAGGCATACTGTCAATTCTATTTTTATAAACCCCCAGACAAAGGAAATCAGGAGCACATCTTACTCTGAAATTTCTCAGGCTGATACTGATACACAGCAGTTGCATTTTTTTGCTAGGTATAATTTGTTTTTATTTCCCTATGAAATCCAGTTTAAACTAAAACAATGTGCTCCTTATAGAGAAAAATCAATCAGAAACAAGCTGATTTCAAAATAGTAAGGAAAACAGAATGGGAGGTTGCATCCATATTGCTTTGCTTGATGGTAAAATGTTTATGAAAGGGCCAAGCTTTCACAAGCTTCTGGTCATTCTTTGCACTTTTCTCCACTGGACACATCTGGGAATTTAAAAGAAGCAATAACATGAACAGAAGCTCCAATTTGCACTGGGGCAGAAAATCAAAGCCTTATATACTATTGAAAAATCCCTTTTGATTAATAATTGGGGAAGCATCCAAGATTTGTGTACAGGCTGCATAGCAGAGTCAGAGTAGCATAAAGAAACTAAAAGTCTGAAAGTGCTCAGGATCAAAGAAATAAGGACACCCCACTTACCCTTGCCATGTAATACAGTGTGTCTTCCTGAAACACACCATGGCTATCTCAGATGCCATGTAGCCACATGGAAAGCAGTAGTGAGGATTTGTGGTTTAAGTAAGTTACTTTCAGAAGTCATGTTTCCAAGTGATTAGTGTGGAACAAATAGTCTGAAAAATCCGGGTACAGAATACTTATTTCTGTAAGCAAGCCAATGGGATAAGTGACAATGTAGCAACTTCACCTTTTAAAATCACTAGTTTGCATTTGAGCAATGGCACTATATTACAAATATCATGCTCAACACAATTAGAAATTAGATGAGTAAACACGCCCAAGCAAAACGCAACACCCTATTTTTTTCTTCTTACCAGAGAAGATACTTATTTTATAAGTAAAATTTGGTTAATTATAATTGAGAACAACAAAAGCAGCCTTTTCCCTAAGGCAAATTAAAACTGTTTTAGAGTTTTCATTAAAGTAATCAAAACACTCTAACCTGAGTCATCATGGCAGAATGGAATTGTATCAGTCAGGAGAGGCTAGGTAACAACCTCAATAAGTTACTAAACTAACAACCCCAAACTCTCAGTGGTTGAAAAACAAAGTTTGGCTTTTTTCTTGTACTATATGTTCACTGAGTTAGGCCAGAAACAGATACTCATTGTAGCCATTCTAGGAAAGAGAATAAGAGAAGCTCAACCAAACTATGACATCACTGTCTCACCATGTGCTTTCTTGGTTGCAATCTCTGTGGCTGAAGATGGATGAGCACTGGCCTAGTGAATGTTCTGGTTTGAAAAATGTTCTCACCACTTACACACACATTTGCTTGGCCAGAACTATTCACCTGATCTTGCCAAACTTCAAATGGGTGGGAAATAGATATTCCTCCTGAACCCACATGTAAATGAGATTCAGACATTAGTGAATAATAACAGTGCCTATTTGTAATACCTTGCACAATTGAGTATTCAAACTATATATTTGGTTGTCTTTCAACACCTCCCCAAGAGAGGTATCCCAAAAGTCCAGCATATGCATGTGACGAACGGTGGTATTTAGGACTAGTTCAGATGTGTGTCCTCTTGCTTAGGGAATTAAGAACTAAAAAACAAGCTGTCTGTTTAATAACTGTATCACTGGTGAAGCCAGAACAGAATAAAAACAAAAAAATTTTATATCACTTCAGAAAGAAGAATGGGAAACATACAGTAGTCACTGGTTCATAGTAACACTGAAGTTTCACTAAGCAGGCATTGTTAGGGATCCTCTGTTAGGAAAATATCCTTCTGTGCCTTTCAATATTTCCTCAAATGCTTTCTTTTATTTCTCTCTGGTAGTGACACTTCTCTGCTGAGTAGCTTTTCTGTTTTTAGACAGTAATGAAATGTTACACTGCAGAACATGGAATATGATTTTATACGAGACATCCTAGGTATCAGATGAAGAGAATATAAACCACAAGCATTGGGGAGTTAGCCCCAAATGGAATGATCTTTGACCAAGACGCAACAGAAAAAATGAAGGAATTCTCCTTTCTCTCACCCATGTACTATTTCAAATCATGGTTACGACCCTTGCTACCCTTTCCAAGAACTACTTTTGGAGTAGTACATGGAAGAGAGAAAAGATAGATCATTTATATTTAGTTGTCTTCCTTCTTCCTATTGACAAACATATCTATGTAGCAACTTAATGAAAACAAAAGAATCAAACACTGGCCATTAAATGCTTCAGACAACATGTGAAACTTTTCTCTCCTCTCTTTTCATTGCCTAGAAAAAGTAACATGGGTATGTACAACCTCGAGGGTTAAATAATTATAATTCTTCATATGCCTGGAAGAAAAGGAGAGGAAAACAAGATGTCAGGGAATATGAGTAACATCTACCATAGATGCCCTCCGTGTTCAGACTCTCCAGCTCTTGTCCTACCTGTGGCTGCATGTGTAAGCGAAGCCAAGATCTCCACCACCCTAGAAATTTCCTTAAGCTACTTTCCAGCATTCAGAAAGCTAAGCCTCACTTCATCTTCAGGGGTGGGATGTTCCTGTATCCACTGATATTTGGGTTAGAAACCCTTGGGACATTAAGATTCGTTCTTGAAAATATTAAGAGATTTTTACAAAGCCATAGTCATTCTGAGTTTAACACTGTTTACTCTCTGAGAGAAGTGGCTCCAAGTACTGAAAAGCCAAAAAGAAAACAAACAAAAAAAACAAAAAACCCTCACATTTCTCAAAGTACAGTAAAACAGAATGCAAATTACTATATTAGTATAATATGCTGCCACACTTTCAGTAGTGAAAAAAATACATAGTATGAGGTTTTACAGATCTGTGTCTAATGCTAGCTCTTATCCTATTTTCTGGCATACTACATTTTGAAGTACAAATTTTTTTAGCTCTCTACATTTTGATATTTTCACATTTTCTAAAAGTAGAAAATTCTTCAAATGTTCTGTGTAAACTAACCAAAAATATACAGCTAAAGAACTGGTATCATCATAATAAATGGTTTATAATTTTAGTTTCCTGTATTTCTTACTAAGAAAGATACTAAGAAATAATAATTTTAGTACTTAAAAAATGTTCATTTTAGGTTAATTCTATTTTGTATGAAACACGTAACTTATTTGTACAAAAGTTGCTAAAACTTGGTTAAAATCATATTGGTATTCATGTTTTTATTTTCTTCTATTTTTGTTTCTTTTTGGATAAAAGTTTCCAACTATGCCTACAATATTCCCTAGAATTTTTATTTTCTGGCCACTACTGTACAGCTGGATGAAAAAGGAAACAAACATTTGCATACATACATACATATTTGTAATTACTTATCATAATGATCCTTTACATTCGTATAATTTCTTAGCTTACAAAACACATAAATATACATGATCTATCTAATTTTCACAGTCTTTGAATACCAAGAGAGAAATGAGAAAACTGCAGATCACTTGAGTGAAGTGCTACATCCAATATACAGATGACATGGGTCAGTTTCAGGACAAACTCAGGTTTTTAGCCTTCAAGTGTAAAAATAATTTTTTCTTATCTGTTTTTGACCATGAAAAGTTCACAGTACAAAGCCCTAATGGGGAGAAAAAAAACTAGACAAAATTCACAACTTTTTTTCCATAGGAAATTTAATGTCTATCTGGACAGATAAAAGTCTCTAGAGCCGGGCCTAGTGACCTGTCCTCTCAGCACTTGCAGAGGCCAAGGCAGGTGGATCACCTGAAGTCAGGAGTTTAAGACCAGCCTGAGCAACCTCGTAAAACCCCATCTCTACTAAAAATACAAAAATCAGCTGAAAGCCACGGCATGTGCCTGTAATCCCAGCTACTCAGGAGGTTGAGGCAGGAGAATCACTTGAACCCAGGAGGCGGAGGTTGCAGTGAACCGAAATCACACCATTGCCCTCCAGCCTGGGCTACAGAGCGAGACCCCATCTCCAAAATAATCAAATAAATAAAATCTCCTATTTTTTAAAATTTATTTATTTTACTTTAGGTGCATACTATATATGGCATTTCTCCCACATTATCGCTCCCCACCCTCCCCTCCCTTCCCACCCCGCATTGTCTCTCCCCTGCCCCCTTCAACTGTCCCCTGTGTGTCATGCTCCTCTCCCTGAGTCCATGTGTTCTCGTTGTTCAACACCCACCTATGAGTGAGAACACACAGTGCTTGGCTTTCTGTTCTTGGGTTAGTTTGCTGAGAATGATGCTTTCCAGATTCATCCAAGTCCCTACAAAGGACACAAACTCATCGTTTTTTATGGCTGCATAGTATTCCATAGTGTATATGCACCACATTTTCTTTGTCCAGTCTATCATTGATGGGCATTTGGGTTGGTTCCAGGTCTCTGCTGTTGTACACAGAGCTGCAATGAACATACATGTGCATGTGTCTTTATAGTAGAACGATTTATAGTTCTTTGTGTATATACCCAATAGTGGGATTGCTGGGTCAAATGGAATTTCTATTTCTAGATCCTTAAGAAATCACCATGCTGTCTTCCACAATGGTTGAACTAATTTACAATCCTACCAACTGTGTAAGAGTGTTCCTATTTCTCCACATCCTCTCCAGCATCTGTTGTCTCCCGATTTTTTAATGATCGCCATTCTAACTGGAGTGAGATGATATCTCAGTGTGGTTTTGATTTGCATTTCTAATGGCCAGTGATGATGAGCATTTTTTCATGTTTGTTGGCCTCATATATGTCCTCTTTTGAAAAGTGTCTGTTCATATCCTTCACCCACTTTTGAATGGGTTTTTTTTTTCTTGTATATCTGTTTTAGTTCTTTGTAGATTCTGGGTATTAGCCCTTTATCAGATGGGTAGATGGCAAAAATTTTTTCCCATTCTGTTGGTTGCTGATTCACTCTAATGATGGCTTCTTTTGCTGTACAGAAGCTCTGGAGTTCAATTAGATCCCATTTGTCTATCCTGGTTTTATTGCCATTGCTTTTGGTGTTTTAGTAATGAGGTCCTTGCCTATGCCTATGTCCTGGATGGTTTTGCCTATGTTTTCTTCTAGTGTTTTTATGGTGTTAAGTTTTATGTTTAAATCTTTGATCCATCTGGAATTAATTTTAGTGTAAGGTGACAGGTAGGGGTCCAGTTTCTGCTTTCTGCACATTGCTAGCCAGTTTTCCCAACACCATTTATTAAACATGGAGTCCTTTCCCCATTGCTTGTTTTTGTCTGGTTTGTCAAAGATCAGATGGTTGTAGATGTGTGGTGTTTCTTCTGGGGTCTCTATTCTCTTCCATTGGTCTATGTGTCTGTTTTGGTACCAGTACCATGCTGTTTTGATTACTGTAGCCTTGTAGTATATTTTGAAGCCTGGCAGTGTGGTGCCTCCAGCTTTGTTCTTTTTGCTTAGGATTGTCTTGGCTATGCCGAGTCTCTTGTGATTCCATATGAAGTTTAAAGTGGTTTTTTCCAGTTCTGTGAAGAAGGTCATTGGTAGCTTGATGGGGATATCATTGAATCTATAGATTACTTTGGGCAGTATGGCCATTTTCACATTGATTCTTCCAAACTAGGAGCATGGAATGTTTATCCATCTGTTTGTGTCCTGTCTTATTTCGTTGAGCAGTGGTTTGTACTTCTCCTTGAAGAGGTCCTTTACATTCTTCATTATTTGTATTCCTAGGTATTTTATTCTCTTTGTAGCAATTGTGAATGGGTGTTCACTCTGGATTTGGCTCTCTGTCTGTTATTGATATATAGAAATGCTAGTGATTTTTGCACATTGATTTTGTATCCTGAGACTTTGCTGAAGTTGCCTATCAGTTTGAGAAGATTTTGGGCTGAGACGATGGGGTCTTCTAGATATACAATCATGTCATCTGCAAATAGAGACAATTGACTTCCTCCTTTCCTAATCAAATACCCTTTATTTCTTTTTCTTGCCTGATTGCTCTGGCTAGAACTAATTTTTTTTTTTAAGTATCATTTTACATGGTCTGTGAGTAAATGCAGAAAAGAAGTAGTATTTGAAGGATTCAGAAAGATCTGTGAGATGGAATGTGGTAGGAGATGATAAAACAATGATAAGATACTAAATCCTCGTAGTTCCATTGGTTCAGAAATTGGAAAATATTTTACACATCCAGGACCATAGAGACAAAGCAAGCAGCTTATGATTGTATTAAAACAATTCAAAAAATTACATTTTTGGTGGACACAATGTAAATACAAGATGCTGCTCACTTTAACTCTTCTTCAAGTAAAAGAAATTGATGAAATTAATGCACAATGGCTATGACCACAGATGCCATTTTATAATTAGTATTTCAGGTACTAAAACTTTAAAGAAAAAACTAAAGAAAAAAACAACTTTTCTTTATTGCAGTCCTCAATATACCCAAACCCTGTTCCTGACAGGAACAGGGACAATTTTTGCTTCTGTTTTGTTTCTTCCCTTATTGATTTCCAAATTTTATGTATAATAATATAATGATACTATTGTGGGATTTTTTTGATTTCTCAGTTTTAAACATGGTCTGTTGACTTCTGGTTGTGTTCATGGGGATTTAACTCATTCTATGTGCTTCTATTCTATGGTTATGTCAGCACTTAAGGTTAAATCAGTTATGAGTTTATATTATTACAACTACCTATCATTTACTGCAGAGACAAAGGATACTAAGCTTATGAGTCCTTTTTTGTTTTTCCCAGTTATTAATTTTTCATTTCTTTTACTTAGTATTACATGTACTTTCCGCTTTTCCACAAATGTTTCAATATATCAATCAATCATATAGCAATACATTTCCAAAGGTTCAAATATGTTTAACAATGTATCAGACTTTTTGTTTCCACCTTCTTCTTCCATCTACTACTCCTATGCAAGAATCTTCTTGCAGCTCTCTTCCCTGACTGGTCTTGTTTGCTTTACATGAGTGAGACTTTGATCACTACCTGCAGGGGTCTGTCCTGCAAACCCTGTCTCCACAATGGATGAATAAATGCACTCACACACACAGTACAGTGAACGAGTGGGCTCAGGAGGTCGTCAGCTGCTCTCAGAGGGTGAGTACAGCTACCCAATCCCCTCTAGTTCTCCTTCCTCACATTTATTCAGTATAGATTTAATAACAGAGGTTCTAAGTCAATATACTTGTGGATAATTAACATGATTAAAAGAGTGGTTATACAAATGATGAAAATTTGGTTCCAGGGACCCAGAGCAAACACCATTAACAGGTAATTTCCCTGGTTAACCTCCCCCCGCCTGGAGAGGGTCATCCGGTTGGTTTTAAGACCAAATGAGTAGACAAGTTAGAGACAAAGGAATGTGGGGTAAACAGATTTAACTGCGGAAGCTTCTATTATTCCTAATCTTTACCCTATGACCTAATGCGCTAAGGTAAGAACCGGCTGCCTTCAGCCTGTTCCATTATTACAAGTTACAAAAACCTTTCGGACTTCCAGAAGGTGTCAGACTATATCTTATAATTTTCCCTTAATATTTTTCCAACCACCATTAGTGAATTCCAACACATGAGTCTAGTTGTTCTGTCTGCCCATTGAACACCTGCTGCCCGAGGACCACCCACCATTCTTCTGTGTTGGGTGCACTGATTCTGTGTTCTTTCTCTGTTTTTGGTCTTGAATTATTGACTTCCTTTTGATTTGTCATGGAAGTGGAAAAAAAAAGAATTTAGATTTTCTGTTGGAATTTTGAAAGCATTATTGTATCTGTCCTTCAGCATCTTGGAATGCACTTATTTTTTAAATATAAGCTAACATGTTCATTTTTGAAAGCAATGTCTATTGTCTGATGATTTCTGTATTCTATCATCCTTTTCTAACAGATGTGATGTTTTTTTTTTCATCTCTCTGAGATATATGATTAGCTCTCTGAAATTATAGAATATTTTAAGTTTTCCTTTTTGCCTCTTGTTTTTTCCTTGGGTATCTTTTATATTGAATGTTTTCTTAAAATGCCAATCATTCTTGACACCCCAGGTATACTTCAAGGGCTGACTGGAAGTTGTATGTGCATGAAATTCCTTATTGGAAGGACTTTCAATAAGCGGTATCAGGCAAAGAACTGAATGTTGGTGACTTTACCCACGAATGCCTGTTTCTCCAAAAAGGAAGCCTACAGTCTCCTGCAGGGAGCATTTTCACTGTCCATCAGAATCGCAAAAACAAGATGGAGAAAGTGGCTTCAATCTCCAACACTCACATTGTGATACTTAGTTCTATTTCTCACTCCCAGTTTCTATTGTGCATAATGGACCAAAGACTGTAGCTTTTAGCATTTCACTTCTCCACAGAGTATACCACTGGTCTTCCATGGGTTGAAAGGAGCAATTATTGACTGTGTTTGGGTAGACCTGCCAAACAACTCCATTTTAGCTATTTTTTTTTCACGCACATCTTCTGTAGTACTTGAAGATTTGTGAATCTTTATTGGATCCCAGAGTGTAATAATCTTGCTTTATATTACTGTCTTCTGCTGTTCTCTTTTTCTAAGCCCTTATTTTTTCTTCTTCCAATACTACATCGACATCTCCTGTTCATTTGTATTATGCATTTCCATTCTTCTTAATCTTGTGAATTTATGAATTTTAAATTAATTTGTCATTTGCTGTTGTATAGTAAACACACCTGATAGCAATAATGTAAGCATATCCTGAGAATCACACTGGATGGCAGACACATCTGAATGTGGTTCAGAGTTCCCTGCTAAGGGATCTTGGAGTGGCCAACCCAGGCAAACATTTCTTATCTATGAGAAACATCTGAGTCCCAGCCCACTCCATGGAACATGGGTCATACAGGGAATGGAGGCCTTTTGTTATGTGGTGAATGAAGGCTCGCACATAAAGGTTGTTATGGGGAGGGTGCTAAGTGAAAAATGCTAGATAAACTGCATGATTTTGCAAGAGGTTCTGGTTCTCCTGTTCAGTCCACTGCCACTGGGCTCTCTTCCATGTATGTAAGCCCCCAGCAAAACCCATGTCTCGTTTACTGACTCTGGGTCTCTTCTTCATCCTCTTGAACCTGCTGTTATCCCCGTTGGAGTTGGTAGGAGTTCAGTACCACAGCTTTGTTCACTCAGAAATCTAGATTAGTGATTTAATCTTTTTTCTAACACAACACACTAAAAAACATAATTCTACCCATAATAGTGTTATACTTATGGAGAGATTTTCCAAATATGAAGAAAAATAAGTCATATCAGAATCACTGAGAAATGGGGCAAGAATAGGTGTAGTTGATGTTCTATCTAGATTAGGTTTGCATACTGAGGAATCCAGCCCCACGCTAAAAACCTCCATGTGATTTTTCAAGCCCCACCATAGGCAATTACAAAGACTTACCTGAGAGGCCTCACAGGGGAAAGCTGCCCCACATCAGACTTAGTTCATAGCCAGCGCAGTGGATTCTCCAAGGACAGTTGCAGTCAAGGACGCAGGCCTCTCTGGCAAGCATACTGTTATGCATGCCGGCAGTCCTAGCCCAGGAGCCTGTATTTCTAAGCTTGTTCATCTGAAGCCTTAGGCAAAGGCCGTCTTCAAGCATTCTGCTGAAACCTCTTTACAGGGACGGGAAGATGGAAACCTTGAAATCACTTTTCCCCCATTCTGACTCAGTACTTTTCCATTCCTAGCTTCTCCCAAACCTTCTTCCCCTGCCTTGTCCTGCAGCAGCCCCAGGGACAATAAAACTGTACTTTTGTTCAGAACTTTTCAGACAAAAGGTGAGACAACATCCACATAAGTTAATCGACCTGACTCTCAACAATTGTGCTGTGCAATGGGGAAAAATGGAACAGCAGGAAATTGATACTTCTGTTTTTTAGCCTCTTGCTTTTATTATTGCAGTAAGTGATTAAGGACTTGAGTAATACTGTTCTGACTTGTTGCTTTAATTGACTGCTCCAACACCTGGCAGCTCAGTTCTCTTCAGCTCAGCTGAGCTCCCCACATGTATCCCTCCTTGCCCAGCTGGCCTAGGTTTAAATCCTGACCCAACCAGCACCCACATCATCATAAAACACAAAGCTTTGTGAAAAGTATTCAACTTCCTTGAACCTCAGATTTCTTGTCTTAAAATGACAGTAACAGCATTCACCTATTTGGCTTTGGGAGGATTCCAGGAGATGGCTCATGTAAAAATCTTAGTAGTCTCAGTTCATCTTAGTGAGTCAATATTAATGATGACATTGGAGATTATGATAGTGATTATTTAGATTACTCAACACCAGGCCCCTTTAAAACCTACACACTTTTCTCCACAGAGGAGTTGGAGTTCAAGTGTTTAATTTATTTCCTCCCACTAAAAAATTAAACACCAATGTTTAAATAATGATAAGCAGGGAGTTCCAGAAAAATAAATAGTTTAAGCTTTGGGTCCTCAATTGAAATTTTATTTGAATTCTGGCAAAGAAAATGCATCGGTTCAGATTGCAAATCAAGTCCCTAACCTGAAGGCAGGGCTTTGGGGTTCATTTTAGGCCTTCATTTCAGTCTCAGTGTTCTATTTGTTTTCGGTAAAATATTTTCAAGCTTTCCTGTCTGTGGTATGGATTTTTGTTAAGAGCTATACTCTTCTAAAAGATAATTTGTAATTTCCTTTTTATGTCCTTATATTTTATCATTCCAACCCAACACCTCCATGTGAACAAGGTAAGATGAAAATATTGGAGACAAGAGGACCAGAGATTGTGAAAGCTGGAAATGATTCCCTCTTCCTACTTTCCACATTGCCAGCCCTCTGAGAATTGGCCCAATTACTTGTACTTTGTCAAAATGGATTCATCCCAATCTATTTATCATATAGATGCAAATATTTCCAAGAGGCACCTCAGTATGCAGGCATCATAACCAACTAATTCAGTAAACAGAGAAAAGATGTACATTCTTTATAAATCTGCAGGGAAGCAGAAAAGACATTTCTAGAGATAAAATTATACAGCAGGGTTTCTTAGTTTAGAGACAGCAAGGTTTCCTTGATACTTGTTCAGTTCTTCTGCATTCATCTATTCAGACATTTATGCAGTAGTCATTGTGAGTGTTTCTATATGTAAGCTCTGAGCTAGATAACTCCATCTAACACCACAGCTTATCTCCAGCTGAGCCTCTTGGATGAATACTTTTATCTGCATTGATTACCAATCCTCTTCCAGAAAGTAAAACATTCTACATAAGGTGTTTTATTTATGTTGTTTATTTTGTTGAATTGACTCCTCTGGGTAAACATAATTACTCTGGCCATATAGACATATAACCTCAATCAAGGAACTAGTTAAATTTACATGGGAACAGGAAACTATAAGTGATTTTTTTTTTCTTTTTGCTATCAGCTAAGACATTTATTTGCCAGATTCTCTTAGTACCTACAACTTGTGAGGGGTCCTTGAGGATATTCTATTGAATTATCAAAGTACTGATGAGGAGGTAGTGGGAGTCAGAATGTAGTATACAAGAAGGAGCTTTGTCCCTTGATTAATTCAGGAAAATAAGAAAGTCATACAAGTAAATAATATTAATGTCATCTTTTGGTTTATTTCATGTTCCATGAGATGTAACTGCTAAGATGGAAACATGTGTCTTAGGATGCATTCATTAACAGAAATAATAGATCCAGTAATGTAACTTATTTGGTGAAACAATGACTAGAATTATTAGAATCTGGAATTCTTCTCCTAATAAACAATTCAAGAAAATAACTACATATATGTGGTGAAAATTGGCAGAAGGTTAGAAAAAAATTTAAGTATTTTCAAATTATAAAAGAAATTATTTAATTCTCATGTGAGATATTTGAAGCAGCTCTAGGTAAACTAGATAAAAAAGGTTGAACTACAGACATGAGCAAAATTCCACTTAGTTTATATTAGCAGAAACAATCTAGGAAAATTAAAAACTAATTAGCGGCAATTGGACAGAGGAGATGTTAAGATTAGATTTTTATAAAATATAAATTTTCCTGTGTTTCTTTAGGGGGCTTATCTCCAATAGCAAATGATAAAATTAAATTCCACATACATTAAAGAAAAGTATGCTTTAAAATGACAAGTGATGTAAATGCTATGTCTAGAATTGGTGGATCGGTTGGGAACTACAACAGTAATTACAGGTCTTGTTTTATTTAAAAGATTTTTGGCAGATGTTCTTGAATAAAAAATGGAAACCCAAAACACCATTTGTAGTACCAGATGGATTTTATGGGTTAAACACCTTACCCTTTGGACTGAAGAATTCACATGTCTCTTTTTAAAGATTGGTTCATAATTTATTAATAGGTAGGGTCACTTAACACTGATGCCATACAGGTATGCAGCCAGATTGTTTCAAATGAACATATGGAGCCACTTGTCCTGGTATTAACTTGAGCCATAAAGCTAGTCTTATGCTCAAACTTACTACATGGCAGCACTGTGGACATTCGCAAAGTATGAAATGGGAATATAAATAATTGCAGAATAAGGTTATAGAAACTTAAACCTTTTAAATAAAGATGTAAAGAAATTCATTCAACAATATTTATTGACCCTTGATCTGTGTCGGAAACTACATGAGTGCATTCGCATATTGAGTTCTGGCTTCCATTGTTATAGCTAAACTTGGTCCACCATGTGATTTTCAACCAAACTGGAAACTTGAAAAGGGAATCTGCCCCTTATTATTATGCCATTTAGATTTAGATGAAAAAAGTAGGTTACTTCTCCAGATTTTTTGATGATCTGTGTAGTAACGATAGTCTTATCTTGTTCCATCTATTAAGTCAGCATTCTGAAATCCTGTCCAACCACCAAAAACAAACTGCTGCTTGCTTTGCCCTGTAGTGTCAGTGTGTCTTGGAATTAATGCCTGTTATCTGCTCAGCACCTCTAAGCTCCTCACTATTTCCCCTGGTTCAGCAGTAACATCTGTCATCCAGGAACCACTCTTTTTCATTTCATAGAGGACTTGCATGGTGGGAGCTGACATATGTTGCATGCTGCCTCTAAGAGAATCTGTGATAGAAATTGTTCTATCCACAGATGAGCCAGTAAAAACCAGTCTAAACAAGGCAGCTTACCAAGCAAAACTCTTCCCAGATTATCTGTGCCTGATCCCCCCCCATTGTCCCATTATAACAGATACTTTTTTCCTATACTGTCAGACTCATCCCAGAATCATCCTCTATTTGTCTGTAGTTATCAGTCCCTTAATACGACACCTCTAAATTCTAAAGATTTTACCTCCTTAATAGCTATCCTCCTCTTATTTTTCATAGCAACTGATTTCATTTATAACTCCATAGTATTTCTGGCAAAATATATGTCTGATTATGTAAGTCAAGCTTCATATGGTATTTTCCTAAGGCCAAAGTCAAAATTCACTTATGTGGAGCCTAGTAGGTACTCAGTAAATAAACACTGATTTGATCATTTTATTTTGCCTTTATATCTGCGTACGTTTTCTTGCCCATATTTGCCTGTCTTAGTCATTAACTCAGCCATAACCATCAGTTTCAGCTTTCCTTGGTTTTATGTGTCACATTTTGTCGTAGAACAGTTGAATTTCTTTAAGTGTCACCAGGATAAAATGAGAAGAAATCATGTTTTCTACCAGGATGATGATGAATGCTCCTATTAGGAGTGTCCAAAGAAAAAGAACCAATAGGATACCCATAGAGATATATAAGATAGATATATTATGGAAATTGGCTCTCGCAATTATAGAGGCAAGGATGTCCCACAGTATGCATCAACAAGCTGGAGACCCAGGAAAGCTGGTGGTGGAATTCGGTCTGAATCCAAAGGCTTGAAAACCAGGAGTCCTGATGTCCAAGGAGAGGAGAAGATGAATGTCACAGCTCTAGAAGAGAGAGGAAATTCGCTTTTTCTCTGCCTTTAGTTCTATTGAGGTCTTCAGTAGATTGGATGATGCCTGCTCACGTTGGTGAGAGCAGGCCTTCCTTACTCAGTTCTCTGATTCGAGTGCCAGTCTCTTCCAGAAACACTCCCACAGGCACACTCAAGTAATGTTTTCCTAGCTATCCCTCAACCCAGTCAAGTTGACGCCTGAGATTAACCATCCCAATGTCATTTTCAAGTTATACTGCCTCAAGAAGTAATAAAGAGAAAATATAAAGTAAAACCTTTAAATTTTGAGTTAACTAGCAATAATTATGAATTAAGTTTTTGAAATTTGTCTATTACATGAGGTCGCTAATCTTAGTTTGTATTCTTCAAGCTTTAGAATAGTAGTGTTGTGCTTACTCCACTCCAGGTGTTTTGACCTCACCAGTGCCTATGGAAAGCTTATCGACTTCATTATCAATAGATATGAAATTCTTGCTTTTGATTCAGGGTCGGGCAATTTCTCATACTGCATTCTTGAAAAAGAATGCATCTATGATTTTATGTCAATAAATCTATAAATAATTTCAAATGTGTATTGTCATTGATCTAGAAAATATTAATCTTCACCAATTCCACACATCCACACACATACTTAGAGTCATTCTGCTTGTCTGAACCTCATCTTTTGACCCAGAGGTGTAAATAGAATTGGTTGTTCAGTGACAACCACCCCCACCTTGCCCCACTTCTTCCAAGAACATGATTTCAAAAGCACATCCAGCAATCCCACTGTTTGATTATACGTCAAAAAGAAAAAAAAAAAATCAAAGAGATATCTGCACTCCTTTGTTTGTTGCATCATTGTTCACAATAGCTAACATTTGGAAGCAACTTAAGTGTCCATCAACAGATGAATGGATAAAGAAAATGTGGTACATATGTGCAATGAAGTACTATTCAGCCGTAAAAAAGAATGAGATCTTGTCATTTGCAACAACATAGATGGTACTGGAGATCATTATATGAAGTGAAATAAGCCACACACAGAAAAACAAACTTTTCATGTTCTCATTTATTCATAGAAGCTGTAAATTAAAAACAATTGAACTCATGGAGACAGAGAGTACAAGCGTGGCTACCAGAAGCTGGGAAAAATGGTGGGTCAGGGAAATGGGAAAAGTGGTTAGGGGGGTACAAACAATAGTTCAAAAGATTGACTAAGACCTAGTGTTTGTTAGCACAGTAGGGTGACTATAATCAAAAATAATTTAATTACACATTTTAAAATAACTAAAAGTTTATAATTAGATTGTTTGTAACACAACAGATAAATGCTTGATGTGATGGATACCCTATTTACCCTGATGTGATTATTACTCACTGTATGCCTCTATCACATTAGCCTTTAAATGTATACATCTAGTATATACCCATAAAAATCTACATTTAAATTTAAAAATTTAAAGAAAATAAAAATTTTAAAAAGAAAAGACAAAGCACATCTCTCTCCTCACCGTCTGCAAATTCTGTGGCCTTCTAGAGGCCCTTTCCTCAGAAAGCAGCCCTCACTGCCCACCTTGTCCTTTGTTTTCAGGATAGCTACCTATTCCTTGAGCAGGGGGATTCAATGAAATATTCCTTGAAATTAAGAAAGATAATTGCAACACTGAACAAGAGAAACAGTTCATGGACTATCCTTAAGAAAAATAGCAGGAAGGACCCTGAGAAATTAATCCTAAGAGAGGGTATGAGGAAAGGAAAGAGAAAGAGAGAAAATATTATAGATTGAGATGGAAAAGCAAACTCCAGTGTTTACAATGAAACATGGGAATATCCAAGTGGAAATGATGGCAGCATATGGGGACCTGGGTCAAAGGAAATAAGAGAGGAGGAGAGCCATGAATTAATGAACTTCTGTAACATAAGCATGCTACCCAGAACACAACCTTGCCCTAGAAGTCAGATACGTGATGTCTGAAGTTCTTAATGTTCACCATGAGTAGATGCAATTCCATAAGGGAAAAAATGCTCTATATAAAAACAGACAAGCCTTATCAATAGGTAAGTCATCTTTTAAGGGAAGAAGAGAGTCAATAACACATGAGACTACATTTGGAAAGTATGAATAATGAAATTAAATTAAAATGATACATCATATTTTACTTGTAGTATCATTTTGAATAAAGAGAATATATTACCATATTTTTGACTCCTCTTTCATATCCAAATGGTGGTTCTTTTTTTAAAAAAAATATATTTCCATAGGTTTTGTGGAACAGATGGTAATTGATTACATCAGTAAGTTCTTTGGTGGTCATCTGCGAGATTTTGTTGTACCCATCACCCAAGCCGTATTCACTGAATCCAATTTGTAGTTCTTTATCCCTCACTCCCTTCCCACCTTTTCCCTCCGAGTCCCCAAAGACCATTGTACTCTTCTTATGCCTTTGCATCCTCATAGCTTAGCTCCCACTTATAAGTGAGAACATAAAGATGTTTGATTTTCCATTCCTGAGTTACCTCACTTAGAATAATAGTCTCCAATCCCATACAGGCTGCTTAAAAAAAAACAAAATCAGTTGGGCCTGGTGGCTCATGCCTGTAATCCCAGCACTTTGGGAGGCCGATGACAAGGTCCAGAGATCGGAGACCATCCTGGCTAACATGGTGAAACTCTGCTTTTACTAAAAATACAAAAAATTAGCCAGGCGTGGTGGCATGTGCCTATAATCCCAGCTACTCGGGAGGCTGAGGTAGGAGAATCGCTTAAGCCCGGGAGGTGGATGTTGCAGTGAGTTGAGGTGGCACCACTGTAGTCTGGTTGACAGAGTGAGGCACCATCTCTAAATCAATCAATATCAATCAATCCCAAAATCTACTGTCAGTGAAACACAACTCCTTTATATTAAAACCATTTAATGGATTTCTACCAAGGTTTCTGAAAGTAATTCTAGATGACATTATCTATTTTTTGGAAGAGAGTGCTTTTCAATTAGTTTAGTGATTTTGTCATGCTGTCCCTAGCTTTTGACTTTCTAACTTTGTCCATGGAGCACTGTCTCATTTCCCTGTAATTCAGTCTGCTCTGTCTTTGGTCATACGTGAAATGGAACTGCTGAGCCACATTTTCAGTCTTCTTAGTCTAAGTCTTCCCCTACCACCCCCTTTCTAACTCTTCCCCAAGCAGAATATCTAATCTGACATGCCATAACTCAAAAAATCACTGTATGTTCAAAATAACTGAACACGAGCTATTCAGCCCATCTATTTTATTCTTTTTCTTTTAAAACGAATGTGCTAATAATGATAAATATCTCTTACACAGTACTTACTCTGTGACAGGCACTGTTCTAAATGGTACATATTTAATTATAATCAGCCTAAAACTTTATGAGATAATATAATTATCACCCCATTTTAGAGACTAGAAATATGAGCTAGAGAGAAGATAACTAACTTTTCCAAGGTCATTCTGTTTCTGTGTGTCAGAGTCAGGGCTGAGCCAGCCGTTCTAGCTCAGAGCCTGTGTTCTTGAGCACTGGGCCACATACCTCTCAGGTAACCACGGGTCAGAATAAGAAAGGCCTTGTAAATAATTTACATATTTGGACCATTTTTATTTGGCTTTATTCGAAGCCTCATCCTGGAATTAGGTCGAAGGTTGTTACTACCATTAACAAAAGGTGGTAAATAGAATCGAAAGTGTAATAACGTCAGCCTAGGGAATAGTTTGGCCTTAGCTAACTAAATCAGTGATTGCTCCCATTGATTTCAGAGACAAATGTTCCAGTGGCTACAGGAGGATTAATATAGAATAAAGGAGGATACTGGGGCATCAGTCTCACAGAAGTGGACCAGGAAAGTCATACCGTTGTTTGATCTTATGCTAGATCCTCCTCTGAGTTAAGAGAAAACAAAAACAGGGCAATACCTGTGAAGAAAAATGTGTGTCTCTTGTCTCATCCTAGTATTGAATATGCTAATGGCCCTGCCAGACACCTGTCTCGACAGAGACAATGCTAACCTCAGTGTATAGATCCCAGGACATTCTTTTCACAAACACAGTCCAGGCTACGTTCTTTATTTCATGTTTTGCCAAACACCATTGCATTAGAGGTCATTAGAAACTTGTCAGTATATTAAAAATTATATTCTGATTCTCTTTGTTCTTTTGTATGTTTGTATGTAGACTTAATAATTCTCTGAACTTGATGAGAGGGGATGTGGTGATTGAATAGACAGCATGTAGGTATTCTGAAGACTCTGACTGTCATTCCATCAAAATGCCACACTTATTCTTACCAAGGAATACAATCTAATTGTTATGCAGCCTGTTATGAAATCCATTTCTGACCATGTTCCAACTGGCAGGATGTTCCTAGGGTAGGTTTCATAGCTAAGTCCCTGCCTTTCCCTGTTTCTTGACTCTCAGACTTAATGAATTAGAATACAGAGTTCTAGCTGGTGATAGAGGAGACAAAAAGGAAAGTCCAGCACTTGTTGAAGGCAGGGTACACTCAGATGAGAGCCTGGAAGGAGAGAGAAGCATCAAGCTGAAGAAGGATTATTAGTAAGGTTTAGGGCAGATGCAAAGAATCATCTCCATCATTTTCTTGAGGGCCAGTTCCAGAAAAGGTCCTATAATACTTAGCCACCCTAAGCAAATCCAACACTTTAAAATATGTGACACATCTTAACTGGCTTATGACATCATGTCTCAGACACAGAATTGCATCTGGCCAGGCTACAGCCCAAGCCATCTGAATGATGATGTCTTTATAATTTTGCATATTTTTCAAACAAGACATTCAATTAGTGCTTATTATTATGGAAGAGATAGCTTAGCAGCTTATTCTCTCTCCCTTTGCTGCCTCCAAGCAGTCACAGAGACTTCTGGACATCTTTCCTCCACAAATTCATACAAGACTTGTGTTTGTTACTGAGCCATGACAGCCATGCTGGGTAAATCTAGGGGAAAAAAATATTCCAGTCCCAAAAAGTCGAAGTTACAAATGGTCCTGTCACAAGGCTGTGGCCAACACATCTTTCAGGTCTTAGGTGGATGGGAAGAGTAATGAAGTAAAGGCCCAGAAGAGGTAATTTCCTTCCCAAGCATTTAACTTCCCATTAGTACGGGGTTTAGAACAAAACAATCATAGTGATAGCCACTATATATTTAGACTCTACCATGTGCTGGGCACTGGGCTAGGTGCTTAACATACCTATTCATATGGCATATGGTGAGACTGGTCCCATACTTTCTTGAGCACTTTGTCTGTTAAAAGGGGACCAAATTGAGCTTATTGCAGGGAAATCTGAATTTTCCATCTGATGCTCCTCATGGGAAGATAATTGAAATGAAGAATTTTAGGCAAAGTAAATTAAAATGAATATCAGGAAAGAGACTAAGGCCCTCTCTTTAAGATTGTTTGGTAGGAGTTGTAGGTCCATACAATGTCTCTGTAGAGTTTCCTTCAAAGACAATAGACACTTCCATTGTCATCATTCTTGGGAAGGTCAATTCAGGGACAGGAAATAGAGACAGGGGAGAGCAGGATTAGACAATGGAGATGCTCTACCCAGATGTCCCCTTGGATACTTATGACCATTTTTGTGACACCTCTGACTACTTGTTCTTGCTTCACACTACTTCTATTTGTGACTCCTTAATATGGATACTCCCGGCTATTGGAACTGGAATTGTCTTCAAGGTTATGTGCCTTTAGAGCAGCCATTAGCTATTGACTAATTGAGGCAGAGTATATAATCCAGATCCTTTCCTCAAGTGAATAAAGATTCTGAGGTGTAATTTACACTTTACAGTGGACCAGGATCATGCTGGGATTTTGCCTATAATTTCATTCTTGCTTAACTTCATCTATTCCTTTTTTTTTCGGAGACAGAGTCTTGCTTTGTCACCCAGGCTGGTGTGCGGTGGCATGATCTTGGCTCACTGCAACCTCTACCTCCCGGGTTCAAGCGATTCTCCTGCCTCAGCCTCCCGAGTAGCTGGGACTACAGGCATGCACCACCATGCCCAGTTAATTTTCGTATCTTTAGTAGAGACAGGGTTTCAACAATATTGTCCAGGCTGGTCTCGAACTCCTGACTTTAGGCAATCCGCCCATCTCGGCTCCCCAAAGTACTGGGATTACAGGCATGAGCCACCATGCCCGACTCTTTTCTTTTCATTGTCTTACAAATTCCTCTTAAAAGCAATTCTTTAATAAATATCTGGCACATGAATTCTCATATCAGGGTCTTACTTTAGGGAACATAGGCTAAAACAATTGATGTAAAGGATAAATCTCCCACAGTTTCTATGGACTCATGAACTTAATTTTGCTCATATTCTGGGATTTAGAATTACATATAGTGCTTCCAGAATATGTGTGGAGGTAACAACGGAAAGGAAAGTGAGGTCGGAAATGGTAAGAACTGCCCGTGGAGAGCATAGAAGAAAAGGAAGAGAAGCGACCTGAGAAAAATGATATCAATCGATATTGGCCTATATAGGAGTTTTAACTTACTCTATTGCATTTAACTTCCACTATCAGCTCTCTCAATGAAATCTGGTTAAAATTTATGCAAATATGCTTAAAAACTTTTAGTGATATCAATGCTCTCCAGCCAAAAACAACCAGAAATACACCTGCATTTAAGCAAGTTGAATTGATTAAGCATTGCAATGAGGGAAAACACACACCATGGGAAACCATAGGGTATCTCAGTGATTGGGTATTAGAAAGAACCTATTACAGGATCTGGGATTTGATTGGATGATTTAGGATAGGTCTAAGAAAGCAGGAACTGGTGCTAGATTGGAAACTGTCAGAAAGCAGGGGCAATTCTATGATTAAACATCTCAATATATCTTACTTACCACAAAGATAAAACTAATTGGTGAAGAGATAGCAGCCACATATTTTGGGCAAAGAGGGGATGTTTGGTATTTTGTGGGTGGCAGAGTGGCCGTGCTATCGCCTGTGCTTAGACAAAATTATGAAGAGTTTTGTATCATTTCATCATGGTCTCTGAGTAACCTTGTCTTAGGATGGTATTCTGTGAAGTTGTCTATGCTAAGTAGGATAATAATTCGACTATGCTCAAGTACCAGACCAGCTTTCAAATGTCAGAGGCTTCTCTTTTTTTATTTCTCAGGAATTCTTATTATGTTTAGAATGAAGATGAAGCTCCTAAATACGTTAAAACACCTCTATAATCAACTTCCTGCCAACTCTTCTAGTGAGGTCTAGAATGATACGCACACTCACTCTAGTCACATGGGAACCTTTTCTCGGTCTCTTTTGTGTGCTTTATGGATGCTTTATGCTTCCTAAAACATAAAGATTACTCTATCTTGGGATCATACTGTTCTTTAAATTTTACATGGTGTTTTATTTGACTTTTTCTTCTTCTTGACATTATCTCCTATGAATGCTGTTGTGCCACTGAATAGTCTTTGTGAGTACCAGTTTAACGACTGTACAATATTTCTTCTCGGACCTTCCTCTATTAGCTACCTACTTGTGCGTAACAAATTACTCCAGGACTTAAAAACAACAAGCATTTATTAGGTCACACAGCTTGTGAGCATCAGCCATTAGGAGGCATCAGGCGGGTGGTTCTAACTCAGGGTCTCTCAGGAAGTTGTAGTCAAGTTGTCCAGTGGGCTGCTGGTTCTGAACACTTAGCTGAGGCTGGAGGATCATATTCCAAGCTTATTTACCTGTCTGTTGACTGGAAATTTCAGTTTCTTGCCCATGGGCTTATCCACAGAGCTGCTTTCAAGATGGCTTCTTTCAGAGTGGGTGACTGGAAATGGCTAAGGGGTAAGGGGGTTATGCTGCCTTTTGTCACCCAGTCTTCAAGCTACATACCATCATTTCCATCTTATGTGATCCAGTAGAAACAAGGCACTAAGGGCAATCCACACTCAAAGGAGGACATTACACTACATGAATGTATGAATACAGGAGGGCTGGGATCACTGAAGCCACCTTGAAATCTGATTACCATGTTTACCTTATTGTTTAAAACTTTATAACTGTATATAACATTTTACATAGCTTTGTGTAATTGTGTGTATGTTTTTCTCTTCTGATATTTAGGCCTATTTCCATTTTTGCTATTTAAAAAGAAGTCATTAATATTTTAATTTAAAAATATATGTTAAGTGTCTTGAAGTGCTAAATACTGAATAAAAATTTGTTTTATGATGCAAAAAAACTGAAGTGAAACATTTTGTGGTTAAAAGCTTAAGTCAGAAATTTTTCCTGTCAGGACCTGTAATTATTTCATTAAGGTAGAGTCCTAAAGGGAGATTATTAAAATAAAACATATAAATATTTAGGTACTTAATATACATTGCTAATTGCTTTTCAGGAAATGTATATATATCAATATTCCCAGAAGCAGCAGCATCTCATTATAAAATTAATAGTTTTCAATATTCATATTTAATACATGACCATTTCTAAGGCAATAAGTAAAAAAAATATGTATTCTTGTTTCTTTAATCTACAAGGACAATATCTGACTTGTAGAGAGAGGTGAAACACATTCATAATTTTTTTTAATTAAAACATTTTCTCATTGCTTTTTTTAAAGTTCTTTATAAGGCAATTAACTTTATATCAGCAATGTCTGCTTCAAATATTAATCTGTTTACAATAAATCTCTCAGTTTATAGTAGATCTCTAAATATTTACAAGATGTTTGACATTTGGACATTTTATATTTTTGTAATGTCAAATCTATTGATCTTCCATTTTTTCTTATCTGTTCCCCCATTTTCAATTAAATAGTCATCTAAATATTTATATCCTGTATAGCAATAAGATTTTAATTAAAAATGTTTTAAACTTTGACATATGACATATATTTTGGTTAACTATATATATGCATATACATGTATTTTATGTATATGCATAATTATATATATTTAATTTAAAATGTTTTATACTTTGACATATCTGACATATATTTTGGTTAACTATATATATGCAATGAGCATCCAGTGCTTTTATTTCAATGCATATGCTTTCATCTCTCATTAGCTTGGAAGGCTTCTGAAACCATACTAGGTTCTTAGATAAGCTATAGCTACTCATTAGTCCTCCCATTGGCCCAATGATGCTGCTGACATAACTCTTTAATTTAAAATGTTATTAATTAATCCAAAGAACTTTCCCCATGCCTTTAAAAAAATCTTTTATCTTTGTAAAGCTTCTATGCAATCCCTAGTTAGGGTCTTTCTGGGTACTTTATGATTTGTTTGTTTTCTCATATATAGTTCTTTTGTATTGTAACTTCTAAGAGAAAGGTATTTGCTTCATCTTATAGGTAACAACATTACTGACAAATCTTTTGGTAAGTTTAGGGGTTTCAGTTGATTTTCTTGGCATTTCTAAGTATATAATATCTGGTAATGAACTTTTTTATTCTCAAACATCTAACGATTACAGTGTATTTTTATGTGTATATTATGGGGATCAGAATATCTGGAACAAGCTTAAAAGAATTAAAATTAGTGGGCCGGGTGCCATAGTTCATGCCCATAATCCCCACAATTTGGAAGGATCATGAGGCAGGCAGAACACGAGGTCAGGAGATTGAGACCATCCTGGCCAACATGAAAACCCCGTCTCTACTAAAAAATACATGAAATTAGCCGGGCGTGGTGTTGCATGCTTGTAGTCCCGGCTACTTGGAGGCTGAGGCAGGGGAATCCCTTGCACCTGAGAGGCTGAGGATGCAGTGAAAGGAAATTGTGCCACTGCACTCCAGACTGGCGACAGAACAAGAGGCCGTCTCAAGGGGAAAAAAAAAGAATTAAAAATAGTGGGGAATTTATTTGCGAACACAATGTGACATTTCTAGCATTTCAGTACTCAAGAAATTTTGAAAACCTAATGTCAAAATAAGACAGAGTAAACCTTAAAGGAAAGCAGAAATACTTTACTATTCTGCACATCTCCTACCCCCATCACTGTGAGACACATCATTGTTTTCTAAAACGAGGACACCCTTGATAACTCTGCATATAGGCTTTGATTTTGCTCTGTTAATCTGTCCCAGTAATTATCATGCTTTAGTGCATCTAAGAGTTAGCCAAAACCATGTAGAGCAAACCTCAAGTGCAATTTAAGAGCTATTCAGAGGTAATCATGACAATAGTGATTTAAGCCTTTTATACTGACTTTAGAACATAGCACGACTCTTTTCATATATAAACAAACATCTCAAAGCTTATACTCCTTCATAGTACTTCACACAATAACTGCTTTATATGAGTATCCATTATTATTCAGTAAGTTACTCTCCTACCAGACCCTCAACTCTATTAAAGCAGGATTCACACTTTTTAAAATCTATTGTTATACCTGTTTTAGTTTTCTACTGATGCTGTAACAGATTGTGACACACAGTGCACAAAACAATATAGATGTATTATTTTAAATTCTGCCTGGTGTCTGATGCAGGTGTCACTGGGCTAAAATCAAAGTATCTGCAGGGCTGTGCTGCTTTCTGCAGGCTTTTGGGAGAATTGGTTTCCTTACCATTTCCAGCTGCTAGAGGCCTTAGATGTTCCTTTGCATTTGGCCCCATTCCTAAATCTTGAAAGCCAGTGATATGGGTTGAATTCTTCTCACTCTAACCTCTATTTTTTCCCTTTTTCATCTACCTTTAAGGACCCTTATGATTAGATCGGACCACTCAAATATTTCAGGATAATCTCCTCTATTTTAAGGTCAGTTGACTAGTAACCTTAATTCCATCTGCAACCTTAATTCTTCTTTGTAATTTCAGGTAATAGATTTACAAATTCCAGGGATCAGAATCTGGATATTTTTAGGCACCATTATTCGACATTTCACAATACCCAATATGCCTACCATAATTGGTTCTAAATAAATATTTGTCACATAAATGAATAAATGGATGAATGAAGACTATAGACTTAATTTACTCATTAAATGACAGAGAAGATTCCCAATGTTTTTAATTTTTGAAAACTTTAAAAAAAAATAGCTGTAGTAGTTTCTTTTTAAATACACATTAAGTATTCTATTATCAAGATGTTTTTCTTATGGAGTATAATAATGAGCTAATAGATTGACTATTAATCCATTGTGCATTCTTGTGTAGTCCATGGTACTAATAGATCGGTTGGCCATTTCTTAAAGATACTTGCACACTGATGAGACACACACCTTGTTAGATTTTAGTATTATAGTTTATTCACTTAAAATGATACTAATAGCTTATATATGATAAATGTTTGTTATCTGATCCATACTGGGACAAATTGTAAATATTGTAAATGGTTGCTAGCTGTTCTCTTCCTATCCTCATGTTCAATGTATAACATTTTATACTCAGTTCTCACAACAATTTTATGTAGCAGGCTTCATTATTATCTTTATTTTATAGATGACTAAAATTAGTTTTATAGACACTAAGTATTTTGCCTATTGTTATGGCAAAATTGATAATGGTAGATACAACACATCAACTCTGGTCCTTTTGAGTCACAATCTATGCTACTAACCACAGGGTTCTATTAACTGGTGCATTTCATCTCAGTCTGTCACTCAGGCTGAAGTGCAGTGGCACGATCTCTGCTCACTATAACCTCTGCCTCCTGTGTTCAAGTGAGAACAACTGTCTAATTTTTGTATTTTTAGTACAAACAGGCATTCACTATGTTGGCCAGGCTGGTCTCAAACTCCTGACCTCAAGTGATCCACCCGCCTCAGCCCCCCAAAGTGCTGAGATTATAGGCATAAGTCATCACACCCGGACTAATTGCTGCATTTCTTACCATGTTTGTTCTGAAATAGTCTACATGGTATTATTTCTTAGAGAATTTCAAAGAATGTACCTTTAAAGCTTGGCCTTAGAGATCTTTATAGAATAAACTTCTGTTATAACCTTTTTAGGGACTTTTTTTTTTTGTCTGGGTTAACCTGGACTCTCCTCATGGCCCCTTATTTCTTATTTGTTCATTAAATCCTTCAACAGATTTTATCCAACAGTACTTTTTGACAAGAAATCTATTGGGTATATTATTGTCATTGCTCTCATAGAGTTAAGTTCTATTCCAGAAACCATCAAATAAAATATAAAGAACAACTAATTACATAATTAAAATTACAATTAGTGTTGTGAAGAAAAATAATACATTGCAAAAGAAAAAAAATAAAAGGGCTGACCTCCATCGCTGCACCGATATTGATATTTTAAAACCAACTCAATCCTACCATATCAGGAGCGCTGTATAATGATGCTCACCTTTCTAATACGCATCTTAGATTGACCCAGCTTGCCGTATCCATAACTGCCATCTAAAACTAAGTGCCAAGTGCTTCAGTGTGAACTGATTTTATTTGTCACTGTGAGAACTAAAACAAACAGAATAACAGAAAGGAAAACCTGACACAGAAAAACTTTGAGATTTATTATTTAAACTCTGATAGGATCACATTTAAATAGTACCATGCCTTACTACTCTCTCTACAAAAAAGTCCAACGTAATCCTGTGAAAAACCTTCTTAAGCCTGATGATAGAGAGGAGAAACGAAGCAGCATAATAAACAGAGCACACAAATCTACCTAGGAAACCCATTACAAATGACAGAATGTAAATACTATATGCTAAACATCTAGTGTTTTGCAGGAAATTCTGCTGCTATAAGTGAATGAGCTATTCTACTATTTTTGAATGCCAATCTCCAAGTTTTTGGAATGCAAGATCATCAAAGGGACTAGCAATAATTACGATAAACTCTGAAAATCCCACTGGGGGTAAAATCATTTTAAAGGGAATTAGAAGCAAGGTGCAAGTACCAAATGAAGTATTTATATATTACTCACCAAATATGTGTAATATTTATAACCAAGTTGGAATCATCGAAAGAGAAATCTCATTTATTTCACATGGAATGTTCACTTGTGGCTGTGACTAAGTTGTTTTCAGTAGTAGAAGGCTCTAATTACAAAGTCACTCATAAATCCCTAAATGCCTTCCATAAATTTAGTGGCAACCAGCTAAATAAATAAATGCCCAAATATTATAAAATAATTGATTTTGCAGAGTAACAGTGGAATAAAACAACTTAGGAAACTTATAATGATTATATGCTATTATACAGTAAACAAGACATTGCTTTGTGATTAAAGGTTATCCTGAATTCTCTGGGTAAGCCCACTTTAATCATGTGAATCCTTAAAAATAGAATAAAGAGGCATAAACCTAGGTAAGAGAGATGGCTTCATGGGAATTGGTGCTGGTTGTGTAGGGACCAAGGACCTGAGAAAGACCTCTGAGAATTAAAGGAGACCCAACGGAGAGCCAGTAAGGAGCTGGAGACTTCAGTCCTACAAATGCATGGATTTAAATTCTACCAGTACCCCAGTGAGCAGTATTCAGAACCTCCCCTAGATCCTCCAGAATGCAGCATTGCTAACAACTGAATCTTAGCCTTGTGAGATGTGTCAGACTTCTGACCTACAAAAATATAACATAAAAAACGGTTTCACCAAACCACTAAATTGGTGAAAATCACTAGAACAGCAAAGGAAAACTAATTGAGGCTCAAACCCTGCTCTTCTACTTCTTACTCTGTTTGGCCTTGGGAGAGTGACTGAAACTCTCTGAGCATCAGTTTCCTCCTCAAAAAAATGATGATATTAACAGTATCTCAGATAATTATAATAATAAGCTCAGAAAACATATAAAACACTTCATATAGTGTCTAGCATGTGAAAAGCTTAATATTAGTAAAAATTTAATTAATATAAGTCCAATTAATATAAGTAAAATCTTAATTAATATTAGTTGTGATTGCCCTTATATGGAACTGATACTTTTAAAAATAGATTTAAAAGTTATGAGTTCAAAAAGTCTGAGAAAAGCTGGATTAACTTTTTAAATTTAAAAACACAGCTTTATTGAGTTATAATTGATATACAAAAAAACTAAACATATTTAATTGATACAATTTAGTGAGTTAGATATGAATATACTGATAATACCATCACCACAATCAAGATAATAGACATTGTATTAACCCGTTAATTACAAGTTTTCTTAGGGCTCTAAATAAATGCATATGATTTTTGAATTTCCAAGAGGACATATACTCTGCAGTGTTTTCTAAAAGTTTTGACTAGGAAACCTAATTTTACAAATATTGCTTTATACTTCTAAGAAATACTTTGGGAAATAATGGACTAGATTTTGAAGACTCACATTGCTATGGACTGGATGTTTGTAACCTACCAAAATTCATATGTAACCTACCAAAACTCAATATCAACACACTAATTCCCAGTGTGTTGATATTGAGAGGCAGGGCTCTGGGAAGATAGGTTTTGATGAGATCATGAGAGTAGATCCTCCATGATGGCATTAATGCCCTTGTAAGAAGAGGAAGGGACCACAGCCCTCTCTATTTCTCTCTCTACTATGTGAGGATATAGCAAGAAGGCTGTATACTATCTGCAAACCAGAAGGAGGGCTTTCAAAAGACACCAAATCCACTGGTACCTTAATCTTGGACTTTCCAGCTTCCAGAAGGGAGAAATACATTTTTGTTGTTTAAGCTCCCAGTGTTTTGTAATCATAGCCTGAGCTAAGACACATAAAATGCAAACATCCTCTGAGAAGGGTAATATGTTAAGCCATTTATTATTAATGTTGTTGGTATAGGAATATAAAAACTTTAATAAGTTATAAGTAATATTTATATTCTATTTTGATGAAAAAGCTTTGCTGGAATTTACTTTAGAGTCAAAGGGCTGGTAGCAGTGATTATCAGAATATCAATCATGGCTAAAGTAGGTGAAAAAAATTCTGCCTGTCAGAACATCATGAATTAGGGTAGTCTAGAGATTGCTATATTGTTCACAAATACTGTGGAAGGAAGATTTTATCCCCAAGATTATCTATGACTCAAGGATACAGATGAAGTCAAGAGGCTTTGAAAAGTTATATCTCACTGTACAAAATGTGCTTTCCAAAGTATACTGATGATATAAAGTAGGTTACACGTGTTTGGATGCAGCTGAAGAAAGAGATTATTGGCTTTCTGTTGGCAAAAGTCATTATTCTAGAACGACAAGAGTGGATGCTAGCACAAATAAACATTCTTTGCCATTTGAAGACTTTCTTCCTCATTCCTCCCCAGTAAATGTTTTAGGTAATTAGCTATCACTAGGTTTAGGAGATCAAGGACCAGTAATTTGCACATGAAAACAAACCTCACTAGAAATAAAATGCACATGGTCCTAGTGATGGCTAATTTTATGTGTCTTGACTAGGCCACAAGGTGCTGAAATAGTTGGTCATTGTTCTGAGTATGTCTGTAGGCTGTTTCTGGATGAGATCAACATTTTGTTGTTGTTGTCCTTGTTTGTTTGTTTGTTTGTTGAGACAGAGTCTCACTGTGTTCCCAAGGCTGGAGTGCACTGGCATGATCTCAGCTGACTGCAACCTCCACCTCTGAGGCTCAACTGATTCTTGTGACTCAGCCTCCTGAGTAGCTAGAACTACAGGCACGTGCCACCACGCCCAGCTAATTTTTGTATTTGTAGTAGAGATGGATTTTCACCATGTTGGCCAGGCTGGTCTGGAACTCCTGACCTCAAGTGATCCACCTGCCTTGGCCTCCCAAAGCACTGAGATTACAGGTGTGAGCATTCAAACCAATACAAATAAAGATTAGTGTTCAATTTAATCAAGTAAGAAAAGTGTGAACAAAGCCTACGTCCTTTTAATTGGTACACAGCAACATACAAACTGGATGATATAAATGTGAAAAAACCTAGATCTCTATTTCCTCACCTGTTTAATATTGTTTTAAACAATATTTATTAGAGAAAATTCTGAATTGTCCAAAAGCACTTCAGTAAATGATTCATTAAGCATGTGGGTCAACAAAGGGAATTGCTTCATTCTATTTAGGGAACCTAAGATTGTTGATTTTTTACAATGTGAATCACCAAACAAATGATAAATTTTTATTTGAAAATAAAAGTAAGTCATTGAAAATATAGTCTCATTTTTAGTCAAACGCACATACACATACACATTCTCTCTCTCTCTCTCTCTCACATACACACACACACACACACACACACACATACACATATACACATTGTCTATGCCAATGATATTATTATTGAACTAAAAATTTAACTTTTGGTAGTAGGAGCTAGATCAAGATAAAATAAATGTTTAAATATTACACATACATCTCAATTTTATCTCTGAATGCAAACAAAAAAGCAGAACATAAATTTAAAAAAATTAAGCCACCAAAAAATTATTCTGACAAATAAGTATGAGATAGATAAGACCCCTGTATCAACAACAACAACAAAAAGAACAGAGCACTTTTGAATAAAATTAAAGAAAATCTATCAAGATGGCAGGTTATGCCAAGTTACATGGATTGGAAAACTCAATATCGTAGAGCTATTGAATTTAGCCAATTGATATATAAATTTAATGCAATTCCATTCAAAACTTCAGCAAGCTTATGTATGTAAATTGGCAAAGTCATTTTTTTGTTGTTGTTGTTATACTTTAAGTTCTGGGATACATGTACAGAATGTGCAGGTTTGTAACATAGGTATACAAGTACCATGGTGGTTTGCTGCACCCATCAACCCGTCATCTACATTAGGTATTTCTCCTAGTGCCATCCCTCCCCTATCTTCCCACCCCCTGACAGGCTCAAGTGTGTGATGTTCCCCTCCCTGTGTCCATGTGTTCTCATTGTTCAACTCCCATTATGAGTGAGAATATGCAGTGTTTAGTTTTCTGTTCTTGTGTCAGTTTGCTGAGAATGATGGTTTCCATGTCCCTGCAAAGGACATGAACTCATCCTTTTTTATGGCTGCATATTGGCTGTATTCCATGGTGTATATGTGCCACATTTTCTTTATCCAGTCTATCATTGATGGGTATTTGGATTGGTTCCAAGTCTTTGCTATTGTGAATAGTGCTGCAATAAACCATGTGTCTTTATAGTTGAATGATTTATAATGCTTTGTGTATATAACCAGTAATGGGATTGCTGGGTCAAATGGTATTTCTGGTTCTATATCCTTCAGGAATTGCCACACTGTCTTCCACAATGGTGAACTAGTTTACATTCTCACCAACAGTGTAAAAGTGTTCCTATTTCTCAACATCCTCTCCAGCATCTGTTGTTTCCTAACTTATTAATGATCACAATTCTAACTGTCATGAGATGGTATTTCATTGTGGTTTTGATTTGCATTTCTCTAATGACCAGTGAGGTTTTTACATGTTTGTTGGCCACATAAATGTGTTCTTTTGAGAAGTGTCTGTTCGTATCCTTCACCCACTTTTTGATGGGATTGTTTGTTTTATTCTTGTAAATTTGTTTAAGTTCCTTTTAGATTCTGGATATTAGCCCTTTGTCAGATGGATAGATTGCAAAAGTTGTCTCCCATTCTGTAGGTTGCCTGTACACTCTTATGATAGTTTCTTTTACTGTGCAGAAGCTCTTTACTTTAATTAGGTCCCATTTGTCTATTTTGGCTTTTGTTGCCATTGCTTTTGGTGTTGTAATCATAAAGTCTTTTCCCATGCCTATATTCTAAATAGTATTGGCTAGGTTTTCTTCTAGGGTTTTTATGGTTTTAGGTCTTACATTTAAGTCTTTAATCAATCTTGAGTTAATTTTTGTCAATAGATTCAGAAAAGGCCTTTGATAAAATTTAACACCCTTCATATTAAAAACTCTCAATAAACTAGGTATTGATGGAATGTATCTCAAAATAATAAGAGCTATTTATGACAAACCCACAGCCAATATCATACTGAATGTGCAAAAGCTGGAAGCATTCCCTTTGAAAACTGGCACAAGACAAGGATGGCCTCTCTCACCATTCCTATTCAACATAGTACTAGAAGTTCTGGCCCGGTCAACTGGGCAAGAGAAAGAAATACTGTAAAGGGTATTCCAGTAGGAAGAGAGGAAATCAAATTGTCCCTGTTTTCAGATGACATGATTGGAAAAACCCATCGTCTCAGCCCAAAATCTTCTTAAGTTGATAAGAAGCTTCAGCAAAGACTCAAGAAACAAAATCAATGTGTAAAACTCACAAGCATTTCTATATACTAATAATAGACAGAAAGCCAAATTATGAGTGAACTCTCATTCACAATTGCTACAAAGATAATAACACAACTTGTAAGGGATGTGAAGGATCTCTTCAAGGGAGACTACAAATCACTGCTCAAGAAAATAAGAAAGGATACAAACAAATGGAAAAACTTTCCATGCTCATGAATAGGAAGAATCAATATTGTAAAAATGACCATACTGCCCAAAGTCATTTATAGATTCAGAGCTATCCCCATCAAGCTACCACTGACTTTCTTCACAGAATTAGAAAAAAAACAACTTTAAATTTTATATGGAACCAAAAAATATTCTGTATAGGCAAACTCATTTTAAAATTTACATGAAAAACCAAAGCATTAGGATAGGGCAATTTTCATGAAGAAAAACTAGATGAGGGAATTTGCACTACCAGATACCAAGATTTATTTCTAAACAAATCTATAGTAATTAAACAAATATCATGTTGGCTGAGAGTAAACAAATACATAATTCCCCAGCTAAACATAATTCAGATATTTATTTAAACTAAATGTTAAAGGTAGACACTAGGTTAATGGTTTTTAAGCTTTTGTGAATCTGAGGTTGCTTTCAGAACTTGTAAAAAATATAAATACTGATTTTGATAAAAATTACACACTCACACACACAAACATACAAAATATTTAAAAGGTTATATACAATTTTCAAGGGGTCATAGACTTCCTGAAACCTGAACAGCTTCAAGAAGCTTGATCTTTTGATGGAACTCTATTACAGAGCAGAAAACCATTCTTAGGTTTTTTCCTATTGAATTAGTCAGTAGAATATATGAATAAAGCACCAGGCAAAAATAAACCCAGTGCTGACAAATGAATCATAAGCCTGTCCAGTATACCCAAATGACTGAATAAACTAACTGTAGCTTTCAGATTTAAATGAATGCCTCATGTTTCACATTAAAGATAAACAGAAAAATTCCAACTCCTATGCTTTTTCAATCTTATTAAAATTATTATTTAAAAATATACTCTATAAAAAAGAGATATAGAAGCAGTGTCTCTGAATTTAGCAAAACTTGCAAAAGGATATACGCAATATGACATCAGAACAATAATTTAGCAGTATGTGTACTTCTGCATAATATTGCATCATATACATCATGCAGAATGGGGGCAATATATATAAAGGAGACAGTCTTTAGCTCTATCTTTAATATGTGACTTTGTGTGTGTGTGTGTGTGCTTAAAATGTCTAAATATTTTCCAAAATAATCTACACACTAATTGTATGTTTAAAGATTTATCAAATGTAAATTAAAGTAGCTGTATTCAGTGATCAGTGGTTTGTATCTAAATAGATAACCCTCTGCAACTAAATCCAATTGAACTTCAAATATACTCGTGCAATGGATACAATCATTTCCAGTATCACAAATGTATTAATCTATACTCTTTTTCCTAAAATTAGTTATAAGTTCCCCTTCACATTTTAATGTTACAACATGCTATTCTATCTTATTCTTTTTCTTCACTGAATAATATTCCATTTTATGGTTGGTTACACCACTTTTATTAATGTAATCATCAGTTGATGAATATTTAGTCTTTTTCTCCTTTTTGATTATTATGAATAATTCTGCTTCAGACAAGTTTGTGTGTGGACATATCCCTTCATTTCTTTTGCATTTGTACCTAAGAGTGGTATTGTTGGATCATACAGTAACTCTGTATTTAGCCATCTGATGAGCTGTTAGGTTGATTTCTAAAGTGGCTGCACTATTTTATATTCTCACGAGCAAAGCACGAGGGATCCAATTTTTCCATATTCTTGTCATCCAAGTAACTGTAAAGTGATATCACATTGTGGTTTAAATTTGTATCTTCCTAGTGACTAAAGATATTCAGTATCTTTTGAAATGTTTATTATCTATTTGCATATATACGTATTTTTTGCAGAAGTTATTTTATTTTAGGTGGAGAAAGAGAAAAAAGAAGAAGAGAGAAAGCTTTACATGAGAGAGAGACAGAAAGAGAGAGAGAGAGAGAGAGAGAGAGAGGGAGGGAGGGAGGGAGGAAGAGGATCCAAACATGGAGACCCCATTTGCATAACTTTTGAGAAAAAAAGTGCTATTTAAATTATTCTTTTGAAATTATTTGTCCTTTTTTTGTTAAGTTGCAACAATTCTGGGCTTACTTTAAAATGTTTTCTTTTATTCTGTGGGTATGATCAACTTTGAGTTACTTTACATGTATAATATGCTGTGGGGATCCAAAGGCATTCTTTTGTGTGAGGATATCCAGTTTGCCCCATGAATTATCTTCAGCACACTTACTGAAAATCATTTGACCAAATATTTAAAAGTTTATTCTGGACTCTCAATTCTATTCTAGTGATCTACATGTCTACCCTTATGCCAATACCAGAGTGTCTTGACTATGCCAGCTCTTAATAGGTTTTGAAATTGAAAGTGTGAGTCTTCTAACTTTGTTCCTCTTCAAGATGATTTTAGTTACTCTGGAACACTTACAGTTCCATATGAATTTTAGAATCAGCATATCAATCACTAGAAAAAAACTAGCTAAAGTTTTTGGTAGGAATTGTGTTGTATCAGAAGATCAATTTTGTTGTTATTGCCATCTTAACAATGTTGAGTCTTCCAATCCATAATCCAAAATAGGCATTTTTATTTACGTCAATTTCTTTATTTTTTTCCAACATGTTTTTAGTTATATGAATGTAATTTGTTAAATTTAATTTTAAATATGTTGTTTTCTTTGTTGTTACAAGTAGAATGTTTTCATTAATTTCATTTTTGTTTGTTTTAAACAACTATATTAAGATATAATTCATTTGTCATATAATTTATCCATTTAAAGTACGTAACCCAAGCGTTCTTAGTATGTTCACAGAGTTGTGTAAGTATCACCAGAATACAGTTAGAACATTTTCATCACACAAAAAAAGAAAACCCGTAATTATTAGAAGTAATTCTTCGATTTTCTCCCCACCTCCACCTATCCTTTTTCCCCACCCCTGGCCTCAGGTATCTACTTTGTCTTTATACTTAACTGTTCTGGACACATTTTTAAAATGTTTCTCCCATTTAACTGTAATTACTTATTTTGGATTATTCACTGCTAATATGTAGAAATACAATCGAATTTTGTATACAGATTTTTGTATCCTGCCATATTCCTCCACTCTTATTAGTTAAAATAAGTTTTTCAGGTGATTTTTTAATGATTTTCAGGATGAAAGACGATGTCATCTGCAAATAAAGATAGTTTTACTTTGTCTTTTCCCCCTGGATACTTTTACTTCCCATTCCTTTCCCAGTTTCCCTGGCTAGATTCTCTAGTGTAATGTTAAATAAAAGTTGTAAGAACAGAGATCTTTGTCTTATTCCTAATTTTGGGGAAAAGCATTCAATTAAGTTTGATGTCAGAAGTAGATTTTTCTTACAGATATCTTTTATCAGGTTGAATAAGTTTCCTTCCGTTTCTAATATGTTACAGGTGTTTATTATAAAATCACATGAGGTTTTATTTTTAAATGCTTTTTCTGTATATATGGAGATGATCATATGGTTTTTATCCTTTATTCCACCATTAGGTATACCAATTTCCTAGTGACGTTGTCACAAATGCCTAAAAATCTGGAAGTGGCTTTGAGATTGAGTAATAGGGAGAAGCTAAAAGAATTTTGAGAAACATGGTAGTTAAAAACTAGATTTCCTTCAACAGACTATTCATAGAAATATGAATGTCAATGATTCTGCCCATTAGAGTTCAAAAGAAAGTGAAGAGTACAACAAAGAAAATATATATCATATTAGAGAATATTTAAATTGTTATTAACTACTGGTTAAAAAAAAATACAGACATTAAACCTGCTGCTATTACGTGCTCACAAAAATACAAGAAGCATATACATGGAAACTGGAGGTAAGAGGATTTTTGTAAAAATTGTAACTTGTTAACTTCGATATGTAGCTGAGGGGATTTCCAAGCAAGCTGTTAAGGATGTGCTGTGGTTTCTTCTTGCCCTTATAGTAAAATGTAAGAGGAAAGAAAGAAATTGAGGGAAGACCTGGTAAGCAAAATGGAACTAGGACTTGATAATTTAAGAAATTATTAGGCTATTCATTTTGCAAAAGATGCTAAAATTAAGAGATTGGCTGTCAAAAATGCACAATCTAGAGAGAATGGGTATGCCTGGACAAATTTATCAGTGCATTGGAAGGATATACATATCAAAGTATTCAGTCACACAGAGATTAGGCACTTAACTCATAGATCCCTCTAGCTATATCAGCAGAAGCCAGAAATAGAGCTGGAACTCTCCAGGAGAAATCTGTGGAAAAATTTTTTGTCTAATTGAGCAAATCCTTGTGCCATGCATGGAAGATCTACTGGTATTTAAAATTTTACTTCCAGCAGAAACCCTGTGAGATTAGAAGTAGAGTCAGAGTGAGGATGAAATAAAAGAAGGATATCAGACCTCTAAAATTCTACAGTCAGTAAACGGACATAAAACTACTCAGCTGTCAACAGGTGCTGCCCTTCATAGGGGAAGAAAAGACCACTCAGAGACTGAAATTTTGAGCCACAGAGGATTATTCCCAGGGCTATTCCCAGACCTTAAAACCTAAGGGAATTTGCCCTTCTGTATTTCAAAATAATTTTTGAACTTCTGTTACAGTGACAAGTTTTTTACTTCCACTTTAACCCTTTTAAAATGTCTATAAGTGGTATCTTAAGTCTGTCCACTATTGTATTTTAAGAAAAGATAATTTGTCTACTTTCCCAGGTTCACATAGAAATTTTGCCCCAAGGTTGATGATACCTAGAGTATAGCCCATAACTGATTTAGAAAATTTAGACATTGAAGTTCTGGATGTTAGAGTGGAAGATATTTAGATAAGATTTTGGACTTTGAGTAGAAATTCAATGGGTTGAGACCTTTGAGGATGTTGTGATGGGGAGAATATATTTTGCAAGTCAGATGGCTGGAAACCTTTGGAGGACAGAGGGCATAATGTAACAGATAGAATAATGGCTAGCCAAAGATGCCTATGTCCTAATTCCTAGACCGTGTGAATATGTTACCTTACATGGTAAAAGGTCTTTTTGCAGATTTAATTATAGTTGAGGATTTTTAGATGGGAAGATTATCCTGAATTTTCTAGGTAGGTCCAGTGTAATCACAAGAGTCTTTATAATGGGAAGGCAAGAATGTCCAAGGTAGTATACGGTGATGTGACAATGGAAACAGAATAAGAAAAAGCAGCGTGATATGAGGCCATGAGCTAAGAAATAAACACAGCCTCCAGAAACTGGAAAAGACAAGAAAAAGGATTTTCCCCTAGAGCCTCTGTTACAGTGGGTAGCTAGTCAGACATGGGCAGGGCAGAAGAGGGCCCTCCGCCACCACCAGGAATGTCAGGCAACCATCAGGTGATGGTCAGGAAGCTCTTAAGCTGTCTCTGTAAAAATAATAGTTGGTTGCAGCCAGCACTTTGGAAGTGCAGTCACTCAGTAGGCAGAAAAGCCTGAAACTGGTGATCAGCTTCTGAATAAGATGAGTTGGGTAAGTGGGCTTAAGCACGCACACTAAGAGGCAAAATGGCAGAGTGTAACTGATATATGACCTTTCTCTAGCTACAGTGAACTGGTTAAAAAAAGAAAAAATGCCTCACATGAGCATGTGCACAACTGCAGTAAACACACTGTGTATGTGGCCCCTCCCAGGTGCTGACAGGCCACTGCGTGCCTGGACAGCCCACCATAAGGGAAGAATCAGGGGAGAAGGGATGCAATGCCCTGACATCATGCCAAGGTGTAAAACCCCAGGTTAAAGGTCAGAGTGCCCTTGCATCTCTCAAATCACATGCTTGGTCCTCTTCCAAGCGTAGTTTGTGTCCTTTGGTTCCTGCTCTAATATTTTTTAATAAACTTTCACTCCTGCTGTAAAATTTGCCTTGATCTCTCCCTCTGCCTTATGCCCCCTTGGGCCCCTCAATCAAATTCTTTCTTCTGAGGAGGCAAAAATTGAGGTTCCTATAAATTGTATTTATTTGCTACTGGTAAGATACTTTGGCGCTACGTGACTGGGATATTTTTCCTAGTGCTAACACCTCTAGTCAAAAAAGAAACTTACAGAAACCTTGACTTCAGTTCAGTGGGATTGATTTTGAACTTCTGACACCAGAACTGTCAAATAACAAATTTATGTTGTTTTAGCCACGAAATTTGTGACGATTTGTTTCAGAACTTATGGGAAACGATGGTGTGTAACCCTGATTGGTTTTTGGTTGTTAAACCAACCTTGTATTTCTGTAGTAAATCTCCCTTGATGATCATGTATAATACTTTTTATATATTGCTAAACTCAGTTTACTAGTATTTTATTGAGGTCTTTTGCACTTATATTCATGAAGAACATATATGTATACATATATGTATAATTTTTGGAATGTATTGTTGTTTTTATACTGATTTTGTTACCAAGATAATACTAATCTCACAGATACATTGGAAATTCTCTTTCTTCTCATATTTTTAGGAAGTGTTTGTGAAATGTTGTTATTAATTATTCTTTAATTATTTGATAGTATTTACCAATAAAGCCATATGGACTTGGCTCTTTTTTTGGCCATATTTATCATTATTATTAATTCAACCACAGCTTTTATAGGATTATTTAGATTATATATGTCCTGTTGAGTCCATTTCAGTGGATTTTGTCTTTCTAAAAATGTGCCTATCCTGTCTGAGTTACCCAATTTCTTGGCATGGAGTTGTTGTATATTTCCTTATTACTCACTTTTTATCTGTCAGGTCAGTAGTTATGTTCCCTCTTGCACTCCTGACTTTAGTAATTTAAATCTTCTATCTTTTCTTCTTAGCCAGTCCAGTCAAATTTGACAATTGTGTTGATCTTCCCCAAAAATAATCTTTTTGTTTCATTGATTTGCTCTGTTATTTTTTCTATTCTCTAGTCTATTAATTTCTGTGGTAATTATTATTCTTTTCTTCTTTCTTCTTGTTTTGGGTTTAGTTTGCTCTTCTTTCTTCAGATTCTTAAAGTAGAAATTCAGGTTGTTGAATTAAGATTTTTCTAAAAAAAAATTATGGACACTTACAGTGATTAACTTTTCTTTAAACACTGCTTTAGCAGGATCCTATGTGTTTTAAGATACTGTTTTATTTCCATTTTTTTCAAAGTGTTTTCTAATTTCCTTTGAATTCTCCTTTGCCACATTAATTATTTAGAAAAGTGTTGTTAAATTTCTACATGAGTGAATTCCTCAGATTTTCTGCTATTGTTGATTTCTAATTTAATTCCATTTTGTTTAAAGAACATATCTTGTATTTCAAATTTTTTTAGTTTATTAAAGCTTATTATATGGCCTAACAGAAAATCTATCCTGAAGAATGTTTAATATGAGCTTGAGAAAAATGTATATTCTTCTGTTGAGTGGAGTATTCTACAAATGCCTATCATGTCTGATTGTTTTATAGTATAGTGTTGTTCAAATCTTCTATTTTCTTATTAATTTTCTCCCTTATTATTCTATTTATTACCAAAAATCATGTATTTAAGATCCCAATTACTATCTGTAAATTGTTTATCTCTCCTTTTAATTCTGTCAGAATTTGCTTCATATGTTCTGGGACTCTATTGATAGGTGATATATATTTATAATTCTTATATCTTCCTGATGTCTTAACCCTTTTATCATGACAAAATGTCCTTTTTTTCCTCTAGTAACAATTTTGTCTCAAAGTCTATTTTGTCTGATTTTAGAACATCCATGTTAGTTCTCTTTTGGTTGCCATTTCCATGTAAACCTAAACAGTTTTTCCTTTCAATATCTTTGTATATTTCAATCTTAAGAATGCATCTTGTAGTCAACACATTCATTCTGCCTACATTTCTCTTTTGAGTGAGATCTTTAACCCACTTACATTTAATGTAATTGCTGATGAGGTAGGATTTAGGTCTGCCCTTTTGTTATTTATTTTCTTTATGTCTTGTGATTGCTTTTCTCTAACTTCTTGATTCCTTGATTCCTGACTTCTTTTGTTAAACATTTATTATCTAGCTTACCTTTTTTATTCCTTTGTTGTTTTACTATAAGTTATTTTTGTAGTGTTTGTTCCAGAGATGACAATTAGCACCTTAAATTAAAACAATCTACTTTGTTAATGCTAATTTCAGTAATATACAAAAAAAAATTATTCTAAACTATCCCTATTCCCTCTCCTTCTTTAGTACAAATGATATCTGTATACATTGCATGCCCATCAACACTTTCATATTCATAGTTATGCCGTTGTCTTTTAAAACAGGTTAGAGAAAGAAAGAATTACAAACACAATTACATTTATACTGTCTTTTATATTACCTATGCAGTTGCCATAACCAGTATTATTTTAACATTTTCCTTTAATTCTACATACATCATTTTCTACAATTCTTTGAATACATTTTAATATTTATACATATAAATCACTTCTCTAAAGTCCTCTAGTAAGTTCAAAATCTGGCCCCACTCAGGGACATTTTATGTTAGCTACTTTGAAAAAAAAAACCGGGCATGATGAACATATTTTCCTTTCTCTTCTGTTGTGTTTTTTGTTACAAAGTTGTTTGTAACAATTCTGGCATCAGATTGCTCCACCTCCCACGGAGCCACCCTCTGAATGATTCAAACAGCTATTTGAGAATAGAAATTTCCCGGGTAGCTGAAAGTTCAGACAAAATATTGACTTTGCACTGGGGATGATGTTTTTAATGGATCTCCAAGAGTGGTCTGATCTTTTCATTGTCTGCAGTGCTTCTGGCTTTTGCATAGTACACCACAAAATTGGGAAAGGAGGAAGAGAAGATGAGAATGTTCCTAAATTCAAACATTGCAGCTCCTACTGTCTTAAGAGAGTTCAGTAGTTTTTCATGAATACATGATTTTCCGTTTATTCTGTGGCTTTGGTTAATTGCTAGAGTTCTGAAATGACTGGTTTTAGTTGTTTTGCTTATATTTTGTTTTCATGTTTTTTTTAAAGGGAAGTGAGTTAAATCAATGTCTTTACTCTGCCATTCCGTATGTTGATCCTCCCTGGTTAACACCTACTTTAAAATGTATATATCTCCAAGCATGTTATCAGTCCCGTGCAATGCCTGTAAACTAGACAACACAGTTAAATCAAATGCTAACATTTGCAGAAAACCTGGTTCACTTTGAAAAGAGAAAGAAAATGTGAACAGGTAAGTAGCACAGTTAACAAGGAAGAAGCAAAGATACATGGGTAGAATTTCTTCTTTTTTATTGGTATTCAGTTAAACTTCATAAAAAATAAATGAAATAGGTCTTAAAAGGGATATTGCATACTAATCCCAAATAAGATTTATCAGATGGAGGAGCCAGCAGCCACTTCTGTATCTTAACTTACTTTTCAATTTTACAATTCATAAAACACTCACCAAGGCATGACACAAGTTTGGAGTTCAAGCACAGTGCACTTTATGTTGCAAGATCCATTAAAAGCAATAATTTGTAATATCCTCAATAGGAAACTGCATTTTTAAAGAAATACTTCAAAGAGAGAAGCAGGACCCCTTAATCTAATTTTATGTAAAAAGTAATCTCATTTTCATCTGTGGCCACTTCTCTCTTATCATTAGGTTGAAATTAGAGGACTATGAACGGAACGAGCAGCACCCCTTCATGTCAGTAGCGTTTTTCCACAAATATGGAATAATAGTCTGGCTTTTTCCTGGGGCAGCAGCAGTAACTCTCACTGTCTCTACAGGCATGAAGGAGACTTTGATTTTGAACTCACCTGCTTGATGCCATCTTTCTCCATTTCTTCTTCTTAGCCACTTAAAGTCCAGACCAGAGCATGAGCATAGCTATTAGGCAAGATTCATTTATTTCTCATCATGACCCTAGCAACATTTTTCCCACCTTGACAAATAGTGTGCTAATTTTAAAAGACTGCGCTACTGTAATGGTTTTGGAAATGTACTAATCCAGGTGGCAAAACCTGGTTACTGTCCCAATTCTGCTCCATGCCAGGTCTGAGAAGTTGGGCTCTATTCTCCCTAAATCTCACCTTCCTCATTTATAAACTAGGATCTACTTTTTTCTCTCACCCATTTTTTGTTAGATTATCAGATAAAGATAATGTATATGTAACAGCACTGTGGAATACAACACTCAATACAAATACAATGTGGTGTGACTGCTGATAGATTTAGCATAATTCCACTAGACAAATCTTGAACAAAAAAGAACTCAATCTTTGCATTAATATTGAATATGCTATATAGCTCTTGTTCTAGACAATAGTACTTTCTATTAGCAATGACCAATCTTTACCCTCTGTCATTTTTGTCTCATTCGTTTACTGTTAGTTTAAGCCATTGAAACAAAATTATACTGAAATGCTCAGCACAGTTTTGTAGAAATTCAAATATAAGATCAATACATAAGTTTCAGAAAGTCAGGCTGGCTTATAGAGAACTATAGAGTCATGAAATTTGACTGAATCCCACCTCCTCACAATCTCTTATGGGAAAAGAGATACATAAAACATTAACATTTGGCATAGGGGGATTTCATCCACAATTATTTTTAAGGAAAATAAAAAGATTGTTCTAGTGCTCTAGTTTATAAATCAATGAAAAGTAGACAAAGAGCTGACTTTTATAGTATATAAATCAATGAAAAGTAGACGAAGAACTAGCCAAAAACAAATAATTGAAAGAAAAATATGTCCTCTACATATCATTTGTTCCTGCGATTCCCCTATCTGTTTGCCCAAGACATGAGGAAATGTTAGCAACATATTTCCTTTAAGTCACATGCAGCCTGAGAAAAGACAACTCAATCATAAGGTTTTTATGTACAAGGATTGCTCTTTAACTCCTCAAATATTTTTCGATCTTCTGCAGCATTTCATACACTCTTCAAGATGTGGTGATGTAACGTTGAGCAGAATAGACAAGACCTAGAGTAGTGCCACAGTCAGAAATAAAGGGACAGGCTCCCAGTGCCATGTCTACTTTTCTTCTTTCTTCTGTTGCTCCCAAACATAAAATCTTCTGTGCTACATATGCTTAACTCTTAATGTTTCAGAAGGGTAGGGACATTTGAAATAAACATGCAAAATTCTCTCAATGTACTACAGATATCATTCCGATCTTCCTCTTTCAAGATTTATTGCTTCTCTAATCCCCCTAACCCATCCTATTCCCAGGTCTGGAACCACAAATGTCTCACATCCTCCATCTTTGTTTATTTTTAAATTGTATATATCTCACAATCCTTTTATCTTGATCCTTTACCTTTGGTTAAAATCATGGTTTCTTGTAATCTCCTAGAGGACAGGATGCACACCTAATTCAATTCTTGCCATGTCTTATATATACTTGATATATTATATACCCGCATAATTCTTCCTCCTGTGACCCTTGGAATATTGCCTGGAACATAATAGGTGCTCAATAAATATTAAACCTAACAAATGTTGCATGATGTCAGGCTATCCATATATAAATGTATGATGTGATTTTTTAGTGCCCTTGGCAATTTTGATGCCTAAAATAATGAGTTTAGACTTCTAAAGTATCTATTTTTTTCCCAGACAAGACACAAGAGAGAAAATTGTTAGGTACTTTTTGAGCTACACATGTAAAGAAAATGTGAAAAAGCATGTAAGAAACCAATATAACTGAAGTGATAAGGTATTTGAAAAATCAATGCCTTTACCGGGAAATAGTTCCATTTGTAAAATTAAAATCCACAGACAAGATCTGAGGTCCTAATACTCTTATGTACATACTAGTGTCAGGTCAAGTAGAGGAAATTAGAAAGTTAAATAAGAATATGCTTGAGTCCAAAGATAGTTGTGAGCACAACCCAACAGAATGAAGTGTTCTTTCTCATTGATACTTTCAGAGTGAATGACAGTCAGTATATCTTTGGAACTAGATTTCACTTTATCAGTTCTGGCTATTTTAAAACAACTGAGAAATTCCGCAAAATGAAGTCATTGTGTTCCTGCTGAGTATTTTGAGCTTCATAAGACTGGTATGATGGAGGCAAATCACAATTTCTAGTGGGCTATTTCTACTCAAGTTTGTCTTCTACTCATTGCTAAATTAGAAATTATCTGTATTTCTCATGATTCCTTCGCTGCATCTCTTAAGAAATTTGTTTTGTTATTGTTTCATTTTTGGCCTCACAGATATCATCTTAGTATTTATTTCTTAAGTTCAAATATCTACCCTATGTGGCTAACCAAAAACCAAAATGACCAACATTAACTCCCAATGAATTCTGATCATCATCAGTTTAGTTTAGAACCTAAATTAGCTTAAGTTCTTTACAGATAATGGAATTCAGAGTCCCAGCAAAATGAGAAGTGTGTCGCATGCAAGAAAGCAGGTGGCAGCAGTAACAGGAGATGAGTTACACATAGGGGGCTTGGTCGAATAAGTGTTTAAAGAAAATGAGAACCAGGTCTTTCACAGTTGGAAAGGGACTTGCACATATGAAAAGGGAGAAAATTTGAATGAGTCCTATAATGCTGCATTGCAGTTGAAGTTAGTGACATCCCAGTAGTGATAGATACATCTAGCACCCAGATTTTCACTTCTAAATACCAATCTCTGCTAAAAAGAAATTGAAAATCTTTGGAGAAGTGACTGATTCTAAGGCTGGGGTAGGTAAGTATAAGATGATCTGGGAACATCTTGCTGTCCCAGTAGGTAATAAATAGCTCAAACACAGTAATGCATTATAACCTATTGAGTCAAATAGGAAGCCACGGATTTATTTTGGAGCAATCTCACTATTGCTCCAAAAAAAATTGCAAGTAAAATATAATGAATGTTTACTTATGTCACAGATATAACTAAGTTAATGAAGAATTAAACTAAAGTTTGATGGGAAGTAAGATGGTTATATAGTTTTAAGAACCTCCCCACAAAATACTTCCTAATTACAGAGAGGAAAAAATAGTAAGCTTACAATGGAAAGGCTTGGAAAATGCTACATTAATCAAACAATTAAAGTGAACATCATCAGCAATAACCTAAATTAAAACTGTGTACTTCCTGAACAGATGCAATGCACTTCTGTTCTATTCCTGCAGAAGATGTATAACATGAACTTACTCTTGAGGAGACAGCAGACACACCCAGTTTGAGGGACATTCTAAAAATTAATTGTTTCGTACACTTCAAAAGTGTCAAGACCTAGAAAGTCAAGGAAAATAAGAATGATTTTAGAATAAAGAATAAAAGATGTGACAACTAAACACAACATATAATTCTAAAATGAATCCTGCTAAAAGTCCCATTGACTGGGACACTTATAGGAACCTGAATAAGGTTTAAATCAAAATATAACATGTTATCTGATTTTCATTTAAAAACAACTCCAAAACAGCCAATACTAAATGTTTCCTGTTCAAGGGCTCAGGAGGAAATTAAGCTGCAAGTTACATAAGGTGTATATCCATATATGCTTTAGTAATCCTGGATCACTCTATCTTATCTATATCCCAACTTATTCCAGAGAGAAATTTAAATGGAAGGTTACTTAGCAAAATAATCTCAGGATTTGACTGACCATTTATTCAAATTTGCAAATCAAATTATCTTTTCACATCAGCATAATCAGCAAATACTACCTTATCTTCCATACAAGAACAGAAGCATCATCCTCTTTTCTGTAACTTCAGCATTTTCTTAGGAGAAAAACATCTACCTCGTTTCATTCTGACAGTTACATAACAGTGGGGAAAGGATAAATTCTCCAAACTTGGTGCCCATTTTTCTATTTTTTTCTACATTTTGTCTTTCTACAATATATAAAAAAGATACCCAGTAAAAAATTACTTGCTGGCATCTCTGTTTTTGCTCAGAAGCAAAGTCTGGACATAGCCAAGCTGTTCTAATTCCTAAGCTCAGTACTTCAGCTAAGAATCTATAACATTTTCTGAAAACAAAGATAGTCTTAGAATTTTACACAGAGATATTTGCTAAATCCTTTCAAGCTCAGAAGATAATCCCCAAACTCAACTGTCCTAAACTCACATCTTAAGCCAATTTCAGATGGAGCATCACATCAGTTAGTCCCCCATGGAGGACACATATTCGTGATGCTTGGAAAAGTATTAAGCTGCACCGTGGATTTTCATGAGGTTTCCAAGTTGTCCTGGCTTCACTGAGTGACAGATGCTTCTGTCAAGTCACTGGGATGCTATGACACAAACCCAGTGACATCCGTATCAAGAGAGATCGACTCTCTTACCCTCTGTAATTTATTTTTGTTCTCATGATTTAGAGTTCCTTCCTTAACAATGAGCACTAACAGAGCGCTAAGTGTTTTGAGTATATAATCTAATCACAAGACCAATCCCATAAGGGGATATTACCATTCACCTTTTACTGATGAGCAGACAGATGCTCAGAAACAGTGTGTGTACATGTGTGCACTGAGAAGTATTCCCTGGAATAATCCACATGATGGGCAGGCAGATAAGGTCTGGAGATTGATATGACCTGGTGTGAGAGATCACAGAGCACACGCACACAAGTCCTTAAAGAGGTATTCCTATGAACTTTCAGAAAGAAATAAGTAGAACCATTTTATAAAGTAAGGATTCTGAATAAGCAGGCAAGGACAAAGAGCAATAACACAAAAAGTACTTGTGTATACTAATGTGACCTCATTTACATCCACAAGCCCTAGACACCCTTAGGTATTTGGGTACAGAAAAGTAAGATTATTGACAACCAGGGTGGTAACACCACATCTTCAGTATTACATAGCAACAGAACAAGTCTTGACCCCAGGTTTCCACACTCAGCATTCAGTGATCCTTACCATACTCCAATTCAATTTTTTCATAGGCTTATGGTTTCCTAACTGGATAATTCTTCATTTTCTTCAGCAATGTCAGTTCTATCCAACTTCAAAGTTCTGTCAAAGCTCATGCTCCAACGTATTAGACATCTAGCTGATTATATGATTTACCTATAGCTGTCTCAAATCTATGCACATAATTTTGTAGTAAATTTTTCCTTTGTCAACACTTCTAAAGCATGTAAGTCAGAACTATATCACTCGTACAAAAGAAACATTAAATAAGCATGCATTGGTCACCTTGCATAGATCAGAAACAATTCTGGTACATTACTCACATAGAGAAAGAAGGAAAAACATGAATTGATTGCCTGACATATAAATTCTAGTACAGTACTTACACAAAGAAGGAAATAAGCATTCATTGAGCACCTAGTATATGTTAGCAAGTAGCCTTAAAACATAAATCACGCATAAGTGGAAAAAATCAGCATGAATTGAGCACCTAACATATATTAGGTATTGTTCTAATACCATTACTCACCGATGAGGGAAGAAATGGGCAGGCATAGAGTTCCCATATTTGGCAGGCGCAATTTTTATACTACTCCTAAGAAATGGGCATACATTGACTGCATACTATACACCAGGTACTACTCTAGATAACATTACTCATACACAGGAGAAGGAAGAAAAGTTCCCTTTATCATCTACTATGAGCTAGGAAATCTTCTGGTACATTATTAAAACATACAGAGGTAAGCTAGTAAACATACCCTGCGTGCCTACTATATGCCAGAGACTATATTAGTACAAGATTACTCACTAATAGGGAAAGAAAGGAAATCTCATGAAGTAATTAGTATTATCAGGCAATATTCTAATAATATTCCTCACATGTAGAAGAAAAGTCGTAAGCATGCACTGAGCAATATGATACTAGTACACAGCTACTCATACAGGGAAGAAGGAAACCACTATGCGTGAAGCATCTAATATTATGCCAATCACTATTCCAGAAAAACCCTACCCACACATAGAGTAGGAAACAAATATTCATTAAGTGCCTATAATATTTCACCCTTTTTAATTATTGTATTTTATTAATTTATTTTTTGAGACAGCATCTCACTCTGTTGCTCAAACTGGAATGCAATGGTGTGATCACAGTTCACTGCAACCTTAACCTCCTGGGCTCAAGAGATCCTCCCTCTTCAGCCTTCTAAGTGGCTGAGACTATAGGTGTGCACCACCACACTTGGATAATTTTTTTAATTTTTATTTTATGTAGAGACAGGGTCTCACTATGTTCAGGCTGATCTTGAACTCCTGGGCTCAAGCAATCCTCCTGCCTTTTCCCCTCAAAGTGTTAGGATTACAGGCATGAGCCACAATGCAGGCACTTCTTTTTTCTTTTTTTTTTTTTCTTTTTTTCTTTTTTTTTAATTGCATTTTAGGTTTTGGGGTACATGTGAAGAACATGCAAGATTGTTGCATAGGTACACACACAGCAGTGTGATTTGCTGCCTTCCTCCCCATCACCTATATCTGGCATTTTTCCCCATGCTCTCTCTCCCCAGCTCCCCACCCCCCACACTACTCCTAAAGAAATGGGCATACATTGACTGCATACTGTACACCAGGTACTACTCTAGCCCTCCACTTTTTAAATACAACTTTATTCACACGTAGGAAAGAAATTTTACAAGGATGTCTTGAACACACATGCCTATTCCTTCTCCTGTGTATGAAAAAGTTTGTATTATTATAAGGAAGAATACAGGAGCTCAACGCGTATATGTATTCTTCAGTTGACTTGTTAGTATTGTTTTACAGGAACTGTAGCTGCCATTTACTTAATGTATATTCATTCCCAATCCCGATGTGAGAGTAAGGATATAGGAGAATAGTACTTAGCACATACTAGATTCTCATTGCGTGCATGTTTTCTTCTCCCCATGTGTGAATATTACACACACATTATACAAAAATAGTACCTTGCCTATTCTAGGAACTTAAGATATGCTCATTTGTTTTTCCTTTCATGGAAGTAACATTGTACTAGAATAGTGTTTGGCATATCCTAGATGTTCAAAGCACTTTGTTTTCTTTCTTAAAGTGTGAGTAACATTGTACTATGACACTGCCTCACACTCAATTCTTATCATTTATTTGCACTAAGTGTGAGGAAGTTTTTATAAGAATAGTGACTGGCATTAAACAAGTCTGTCAATGTATGGCTATGTGATTCCTACCACATAAGAGAAAGGTTGTAAAAGAATAGCTTCTACCATGCACTAGGCACTCAACTCATGCTTCACTCTTTCTTATGTTAATAAGGTTGTAATCGAATAATATAGATATACTCTCAGAAATTAATTCATGCCTGATTCTTTTCTCTTATGTGTATGTACTAAAATAGTGCCTGAACATACTCGTTGCTTTGTGCATACTTGTTTACACCTAGTATTGCCAAACATTATTCCAATACATTACCTACAAAGTATAAAAAGAAACAAGTGTGCATTAATGTTCTGTGTAGGCCAGGCAGTATTCTAGTACTACTTCAATTTTCTATAGACTAAAGAACACAAGCATACATTGAGCACCTAGGAGAGATCAAGCATTACTCTAGCATATTATTACATACAGATAACAAGACAATATTACATAGGAATCCCCAGCATATGTCTGAAACAACATTATTTGTACACAGAGAAAACAAGAATTTATTATGCACCTTGTATAAGCTAGGTAATATTTTAATATAAGTATCTTACATACAGGGGAAACATATGAGCAGGCATGCATGGGACAACTACAGTATACCAGGCACTATTTTAGTACATTACTCTAAAAATGCAGGTACCTTGCGTGGCAGGCATTCTTTGAGCACAACATCACACACACCTAAATGACAGGAAGCAAACATGCCCTAAGTATATGTCAGGTCCTCTACTAAGACAAATACAAAATTATTCTCACATAAGGGGAAGCACATGAGCATGCATGGAGCATCTACCATATGCAAAGCAATTTTATCACATTTAAGGTAAAGAAACCAGCCTGCTTGCAGCACATATTTTATGCCAAGACCTATTTTACTACATTACTCACAAGTACAGAGAAAGAAACAAGCATGTATTTAGCTTCTGTTGTATGCCAGGCACTATTGTAGTTACAACTTTGCTAAAACATGAGGGAAGAAAACCAGGATGCAGGCAGCACTAGCATATGGCAAGCACTATTCTAATACATTACTTACACATTGACAAATAGGAATTGTCTGGCACAACGCCTATGCTAACATCACTCACACATAAGTGAAAAGAAATACACATACAGTGAAGTTTTATATATTTCAGGTATTATTTGAACACAACATTTAAAAAATGTAGCAGAAAAAAGCAAGCATGAGATAAGTACCTAACATACATCAGGCATGATTCTAGTATATTATTCACATATAAGTGCAAAGAAACAACATGCATAGGCCAGATACTATGCTAGTACAAACATACCAACATATATGGGGAAAGAAAAGAGTATGACTAAGCACCTAATATATTTCAGGTATTATTTTAGAATCATGTTATCCATACATAGGGGAAAGAAGCAAGCATGTATTTATTACCTAGTGCATGCCAGGTACTACTCTAGCACAGAATTACTCACTCCTAGAAGAAATGAGGGTGCATCCAGCACTTATACATGTCAGGCACTCGTTTACTATAAAATACGTACATGCGTACATGTAGAGAAAGAAAACGAGCATGCATTTAGAGGTTAATTTATGCCAGCTATTACTCCAGTATAACTTTACAAATCCATGTCAGGAAGGAAGCAAGCATACATTGTGTGCTTCACTTAAGTCAGGTTCTATTTTAGTACAATCTTGGTCACACGTCGGGGAAGAAAATAAGCATGCATGGAGTGACTAGTATATACCAGATATTGCTCAGGTAGAGACTTCCTTGCTCATAGGAGGAGAAAATGAAGATCCATTGAGCAACTAATAAATGCCAGGTACTAACATTTTTTACATACAATAAAGGAAATGAACATGCATTTAAAGCTTAGTATATGCCAGGTCTAGAGACAAAGAAGGTCATCCAATAGTGATAAAAGAGTCAACTCAACAGGAAAATATAACAATTATAAAAATATGCATACCCTACATTACAGCATCTAAATATTTAAAGCAAATATTCACAGATATCAAAGGAGACATTGACAGCAATTCTGTAATCATAAGAGACTAAAGTAATTCACTTTCAATAATGGATAAGCCATTAAACTGAAAACCAACTAAAAGACACACACACACACACACACCCCTGAATTGAACAACACTATCAACTAAAAGGACCTAACAGAACTACATAGAACTTTCCACCCAACAGCTGAAAAATACACACTGTTCTCAAGTGCACAGAGAACATTCTCCAAGATATATTACATAATATGTCACAAAACAAGTCAATAAATTTAAGAAGATTAAAATCATTGCAAGTATCTTCTACAACCACAGTGAAATAAAACTAGAATCAATAACAGTAAGAAAATGGGAATGCTAAGTACTGCTTTGGGACAGTAACACTCACATATAGGGAAAAGAAACAAACCTTCATTGAGTCCCTAGTGTCTGACTCATTGAGTCCCTAGTGTCTGACAGATTCTATTCTAGAATAATGTTACTCAACCATACGGGAAGGAAATAAGATTGAATTGAACATCAAGTATTTGGCCAAGAACAACTTTAGGACAATGTGACTGAGAAAGGGAACCAGCATACATTAAGTCCCTATGCCAGGTGCTACACCAATACCAACTTACTCACATGTAGGGGCAGAAAGCATAAATACTTTGATCACCTAGGGTATGCTGCATACTATTCTAATACAAACTTATACATATATATGGAAAAGGAAACAAGTATAGATCGAACTTCTATGAGGTCCATTCTAGTTTAGTGTGCCCTTACTCACAACACATAGTGTGCAGGAAACAAACATGCCTCACAGTGTTACTCACACATGTGGAAAGGAAACGAGCATGATGAAGCAAACAGTACAATCCACATACTCTTCTAGTACAATTCTTACAGAAAAAGAGCAATAAGCATGTTTAAAACACTTTCACACTGTTGGTGGGAGTGTAAATTAGTTCAACCATTGTGGAAGACCATGTGGCGATTCCTCAAGGACCCAGAAATAGGAATTCCATTTGACCCAGCAATCCCATTACTGGGTATAAACCCAAGGACTATAAATCATTCTATTACAAAGACACATGTACAGGCATGTTCATCACGACACTGTTTACAATAGCAAAGACCTGGAACCAACCCAAATGCCCATCGCTGATAGACTGGACAAGGAAAATGTGGTACATATACACCATGGAATACTATGCAGCCATAAAAAATGATGAGTTTGTGTTCTTTGTAGGGACATGGATGAATCTGGAAACCATCATTCTCAGCAAATTAACACAAGAACAGAAAATCAAACACTGCATGTTCTCACTCATCGGCAGGTGTTGAACAATGAGAACATATAGACACAGGGAGGAGTCTGTTAGGGGGGAATAGGGGAGGGACAGCTGGGGGTAGAGGGGTTGGGAAGGGATAACATGAGGAGAAATGCCAGATATAGGTGATGGAGGGGTGGAGGCAGCAAACCACATTGCAATGTATGACCCTACGCAACAATCCTGCATGCTCTGCACATGTACCCCAGAGTCTAAAGTGCAAATATTATCCTTGCAACATTACTCACATATAATGAGAATGAAGCAGTTATGTTCGTACATCCCAGTACATCCCAGTACATCCCAGGGTCTCTTCTAGTAACTTTATCCACACATAGTGGAAAGGAACAGGACTGCAATGAGTACCTCCTATATGCCAAGTATAAGTCTAGTTAACGTTTGCTGTCATCTAGGAAAATGGAATGAATATGTATTAAATGTGGGGTATATTCCAGGTACTTTTCTAGTACATCATTCATAAGTCAGTGGAATAATAAAAGTGTGTGTTAAGTGCCTAATGTTTGTCAGGCAATCTTCTAGTACAATTTACTCACTCACAGGCGAAGAAAACAGGCATGCATGGAGCATCTGGTGTTGTCTAGCACTGTTTTAGTGCAGTATTAGAAAAAAAAGGAAACAATCACTTATTAAATGCCAGCCAGTTTTCTGGTACAACTTTACTCTTACACAGAATAAAAAATTTGTGCATACATTTCACACCTAGCTTATGCTAGGCACTATTCTAGTAGGACTGTGCTCACACAAGAAAAAGAGAAGATTATTGCATTATACACTTAGAACATGACAGGTACAACATTACACATTGCCAACAGGAAGCAAGCATTCATTAAGAACATTGCATATACAAGATAATAATTTTGTATAACCTTACTCACCTGTGTGAGTGTAGAAAGGGCACATATGGAGTACAAAATATATGCATGGAAATTTTCTTAAGCATTTTCACTCATATGTAAATAAAGAAAATGAGCATGCTTGCAGCACACAATATTATTGCCAGGCAGTCTTAGAGTACAACACTACTCACACTTCATGTAAAGGAAGAAACTGGACATAAATAACAAATGTATTGCAGGGTCTATTTTAGTACAACTTTATTCTCACATTAGGAAAGGAATTGAGCATGTATTAAGCATTTAGTATATTTCAGGTATTACTTTATTATAACCTACTCACACCTAGGGAAAGAAGCAAACATCCATTGGAAGCCTGTACATAAGATGCGATTCTAGAATACATGCAGAAAAAATACAAGCCTGCATGGAGCAGTGACATGCCAGACAATATTCTAGTATGTCATTATTGATACATATGTGAAAGGACAGAAGTACATATTGAACATTCAGTGTACACTAGGTTCTATTCTGGTACAGACTTATTGACACACAAGAAGAGAAAACAGTATTTAGGAAGCACCTAGTAAATCCCAGGAACTGGTTTACTACAACTTTACTCACACATGAGGTAAGGAAACAGGGATGCATTAAACTTCAAGGACATGCCAGGCACTAATCTGTATAACACTAGGGAGCAGGAAGCATGCATACCTAGGGAGGAGGAAGCATGCATGCATAAGCCCCTAATGTATAACTGATACTATTCAATTATAACACATCCACACACAGGGGAAGCATGCATGCATAAGCCCTTAATGTATAACTGATACTATTCAATTATAACACATCCACACACAGGGGAAGGAAAATATCCTGAATAGACCCTCTAATATAGGATGATATTTGAACTCCAAAATTGGCAAACAAGTAAAGGCAATGGCAAGAAGTTTTGGCCCCCAAGATTCCTTACAGTTCAGGAGATACCAGCAACGTAACTGTAAAGTGGTCTATTCACAGCAATGTTTCAGGGGATCTAGAGGAAACAAGTTAGAGAGAACCTGAACTCTTGGAAGCAATGGCCAGGTTCTAGCCATCATTCTAGTCAAATAGGATTTATGATGAAATTTCTAATCTATGAAGGAGACTATGAGATAGACAGGGAATCCAAGAAAGATGAGTAGTGTACAATGGACCATGATGTCACAGGTGACGAAACCAATGCAACTCCAAATTTATAGAGTCTTTCCCAGCCTACATCTCTGGACCACTAAATAGCAAATTCACCAATATTCTTTAATTATATATTATTTAAATAATTGGTGGAAGACAAGTAAACAGCATATACCATGACGTATTTGTAGCTCAAAAGGTGGAAGAAATTTTTCTGCATATGTTGTATCCAGCAGTAGATAAAGCTGTGGAAAACTACCAAGGCCACCAGAAGAAAAAGTGGGAAAGGGATAAGTAAAGTTCCTGATGTGACCTGGGTTGATTTGGTTCCATGATTTTCAAGGCTCACACTGGGAATTAGAAAACTCATGTAATCCTCTCTGTTTGTTCATATATTTATTGGAAAGGTACTTGGAATCACCATGATGTACAGAAAGATTTCCCCCATTTTTTTGAGTTTTCAGGGTAGATGTAAGCCATTTACTTGTCTTCCACCATCTAGTTGGAGAAGATGTAGTTAAGGAAGTATTCACCCATTTATTCCAGAGGTTGCAAATTTTTGTGTGTGAAAAATCAGACTTTGGTTATGGCCTTGAGCAGTAGGATATATATAACTCCCATAAACTTACTGTTCCAATAATGGAACACTAGGCATAGACAGGTTAATAGATTTGCTGTATGCTTGTCCAGTGATATAGGGAGAGCAGGACACTATAATGGGTATTTTCATTACCTTCTCTACCCACTTCCTGACAGATTTTCAAGCACTTTTTAAGTCACACACTGAATTTGAGCACCGGAGATGCAAAATACTGTCCTTTTCTTCTAGATATTTAGAGTTTAATCAATTACAAAGAGCACTGTTTTGAAAACACAGAGCTATGTAGCTGGAAATAAGAAGCAACCGTCTTGTTGCTTATGAGTGTTATATACTTCTGCAGTTAATTCATAGTTGCTTTGTAGACTGCCTTCACAGACACATAGCCCTGGCAGTTACCTACTTTAATGCTTAGATATTTAGAGTGCTTTCTATAGTTCACTATTAAATCGATTGACTGAGAAAGTAATTAACCAGTTACTAATAATAATATATTTATAAAGCATTAATGACATGTCAGATAATGTGCTAAGTGCTTTCACTACCTTACATCATTTAATTTTAAAAGCAAAATTGTAACTCAGGTACTATTATTTTCATCTTAAATATGGGGAAACAAACTATTAGAGAGAGAAGTAAATTGCCCAAAGTCACATAGCTAGGAAGTTGAAAATCCAGGGTTTGAACCGAGGCATTACGAATCCAAATCCCAAGCTCTTAACTGCCAAATCATTCACTTACACCAATGCACTTTAATTATTTAATTGATAATTTCATACTCAATTTAAGTTTATAGCATTGCTATGAAACAAAACAAAATTCTCCCTTTTTACCCAAACCTCCAGTATTTCAATATTTAAAGAGAATTCTGAGCTTCATTCTTAAGTTAGACATAGACTACATTAATTATACTTACCAGTAGGCTAAAGATGGGATTGATTATCAAATGTACCAATAACCACGATTATACAGAGGCTTAAATCAGCCAAAATTCCATCACATAGACAACTAAAGAAGTTTCTATAATTTGCCCAAAACTTTTGTTTTTGTTCTGTTTTCTGCCTCCTATTTTAGGCCTCTTGATCCTGTGAGTCGTCCTAAGGCTTGAATAAGGTAAGCCTTGGGGTCCCTCCCTGCCCTTATTTTCACTCGATCTGTTTGGCAGAGCTTTTGTTCATATCCTCAGAGAGTCTTAGCTGTTCCCTAGCAAAGCCCCAGGCAAAGGAAAAGCTTTTCAACCAAACACACTTAAAAATTAAGACATTGCCCTTTGGCATGCCTCCATTCCTTCTCCTGCAGTTCTGTAAAGAACAGACAGCTTCATGTTTTAGAACTTCAGATGTGATAGAATCTGCAACTGAGCTGCATGTACCAATAATATATTTTCTTATCATTTTCCAAAAAAATAATTTGGTTCCCAGCCTCACCTTTTAGTGGATGCAGCCTTCTGATAGATGCAGGTGATGGCATTTATTGCTTCATAAAATTGTGAGGAAACATATCAAACTCTATTGTCTCAAGCCGAGGAATTAAGAATAAATAGCCTTGGTTCAAAGATTGGGGGAGTAAAGCGTGCTTGCTTAGATTCTCCATGAATAGCTGTGTTGCATGACTCCAGCAGAATCATAAAAATATAGCCAGGCTCTGCTGGATGTAGTGGGCTACTAGAGTTTTCAGATTACACAATCCAGGAAAATGTTTACTACGAACATTTCAACTTCTTCATATTAACACACACATGGTCCTGAGTTTCATCATTATAGAGGATTCTCTGCAGTAAAACACCACTGCAGAAATTTCATAGCCATTTTAAAAAATATTTCGTGTGAAATTAGTAATTTCATCATAAGCAAACTGTACATGAGAGAAATGAACAAGATAAGAATGGTAAAATGAAACCCATAAGACACTGTGAAAGTGTAGTTTGCTATGCCTTTGAGAGAAGGTGAACCTCACTGGTTGAGAACTGTATGAGCTGTCCCCAAAGACTAAATGAAGAATTGTAAGGAGAAGCACTTTACCAGATTAAAAAATCACAAATTGGAAAATTCCTATCACTTTGGTATCTCATCTACTCAACTAACAGAATCTCCATCAGGCCTTCAGCATCCTGCAACGGTGTCCTTCCTTCCTTTGGAGTGTCTTTATATCTGTTCTTACTGTTATCTCCACTTATTCAGCTTTGAAACCACATCAGAATTGATCATCTATTTCTTGACAACTATAGGCTTTCAATAATTATTTGCTCAAAAGTTCTGGAATCTTTACCACCTTCCTCAAACCACTTGCCTGTTGCCAGCTACTTTTCTACTCTTGGACCCCAAGTTGGTTATCTTCATTCTCTCCTTCCTGTGATTTGCTCTATTGATTCCAAATTCAGACTTCCATTTCTCTACTCATGGTCCTATGCCATGGAATGCGGCTATTGAAGACTTTATCACAACAACAAAAGATCTGGCATATAAGCATAATCCCAGCAGACTCAACAGGCCCTTGTACAAGACCCAGGATGGGGACCACAGTAAGGTTGGATGTATCAAATCCTGCACAGGCATGGATTTGATTTCTGAATCATTGGGTCTACTGTTCCTTCCCAAGTATTGCACAATATCCTCTTCACTTCACAGCTACAATCTCACGTCTGCATTTTGAGAATTTCCAGTATGTTTTCTAAACCAGTCAAGAGAATGCCATGAATGCTTAGCAAATTTCCAGTTAGGAAGGTAGGTGGACTGGAGAGAATTTTCCATCTTTGAAGTACACAATAATTGTTCTTGAGTTATCTTAAACTACCAACACCAACACTTGTTTTCCCAAGACAGTGCTGTACAATGAAGTAAACAGAAGAGAAAAATACCGAGAGAGGACACTTTAATCACCAGGTGAATTAAATCAGGACAGCCTACTTTAAAGAACTAAAGCCAAAGAAAACAACAAAACAAGCTGTGATAATTCTAATGAGATTCTGGAATTACCCATTTTCTCAAAGACTGTTCGAATAGTTATTTCCTGTATAAACAGGAGCAATGTTTTAACTCTAGAACCCAAACTGCCTTAGGTTGATAAGTCTGTCTATGATAACTTGATTTCTCTTATTTCTTCTCATAATGGCCTTCATAAGTTGGAGTATAAGGAGAAAGAATAATCAATGTGTGGACTTTTCCCCCCTGTGGAAAAGTGAACTAATGAATTGTCAAACTTTTCTGAAAATGTCCTTAATGCAGTGCAAGTAAATCTTCCTGTTCCCCACAGTCTCTCACCATTCCTCATTTTATCTTGGATTATTTCAATGCTTTTTCCCCAGTAACAGTGTGTGGTGTAGTTATATCAATGAATAATTCACATCACAAACAGTCAAATGATTTTGCTGTAAATGATAATAAGCCTGAGGTGAGAAAAAACAATGAGTCTGATTTACCTTAAAGCCCAATGCTAGAGAATCTTCAAAAATAGTATCTCGGTAAGAGCCTGGATCAGAGGGCCAGCAAAGATACTAGGCTTGAAATTAAGAATGCATTCAAAACACAGCAAGGCTTCTCTAAAGATCCCCCAGATAGTTCCTAACCCTCACTGTTTCATACATCACTAGATTCCTGCAGTTGTTCCCAGTCTGCTGAAACACCAATTATGCTGATTGTAGTCTGTATTTCAAGGTTTGTATGTTCATGATCAATTTCTCTAACAGAATTTTATTTACTTTGAGAGAAAGAATTATATCTTATATGAAAAACACGTTTTTAAATAAGTGCTAAAATTCATATTCTAACCAATTATTAAATTCCTTTCCCATTGAATCCACTTTCCAACCCTTCAAAACCTCTGCTTTGCTTGCATTTAGGTATAAATGGGGTAGGAGAAAAGGAGCGCAGCCTGATTATTCTAGGTCCCATGATAACATTCACTATTATATTTGTGCTCTAAAATAAAGGGTTGATGCATGGATTCTATAGTCATATAAATATTTGCTTTTACATTTGTTCTGTTATTTTTTTTCAAACACTCGTGTGAGCACACTGCAGTTTCTCAATAATACTTGTTAAAAGTGAGCTTTCACTGGGTTGATTGATCTATACTTAAGAGGACAAACAGCTCTGAGTACCTGCTGAAATAGAAATTTTCATCCTTTTTCAAGACTCAGAATTATGCCAGGGTGTGTGTGTGTGTGTGTGCGTGTGCGTGTGTGTGTGTATTCAGCATTCAAATTATTTTTAAAATTTGTGTCTTAAAGACACAGAATTAAGGCACTCTCCCCAGTAACGTGGGAAATGAGCAAGTGCAGAGCAGTCCTGTAGAAGGCAGTTTCTAACAGTTTCCTTCCACCCTGTAGAGGAGGTTAGCTCTGGCAATACCTAATATGTCTTGTGCCTATGATAGAGTAGGGAGAGTTAAGAGACTGGAAATGAAAACCATCATTCCAGCTTTGACTTTTTAATTTATTATTTTTTTGTGATCTTTGCAAGTTTTTAACTTTTGTAAACTTCAGTTTTTCTTTTTTATTAAAAAGGCCTAATAATAGTTTTGCTGTAATTGACATTATATTAAATTAGATAATTATATAAAAGTGCATTAAAAATTTAAGTGTGCTACGCAATGGAAGAGTATTCATTTGGGAGCAGGAAGAATGTATATCTCTTAAGTTAACCTGAGGGAGTAATTGTGGTTTATCTATTTCCATAAAAATCAAAGTGATATTGTATATTTCAGTTAATTATATAAAATTAACTAATAATTGTTAATTATATGAAATTAACTGAAAGATCTTACACAATATCACTTTGATTTTTATGGAAATAGACATTTAGTCATGCTTTTAATTCACATAACATTTAATTAGATTTTTTTGGTTTCTTTTTTCTATAGAAGAATGTTTAGACAAGCTTACCAACATCATAAAAAAAAGGGATCATGTGGATTTAAGGTACATAGCATATAATTAATTTCAAATTGCTTAAGCAATAAAACACATATCTAATAGGCCATTAAGCTACTAGTAAATGTCAGACTATTTTAATTGCACTCAATAAGACAATTGAAAGCCAAAATGTATTTTTAATATTTTTCCTTGCAGGGTCAGGTGGAAAGTGTAGCGTATTTAGTTCTTCCAATATTATTTACTATAAAAAGGAAGGAAAAAAAGGAAGATCTGGAGGCCTTTGGACTCCAACTGTTAATACCATTCCCAGAACTGTCGGTTTCCAACTGTGATCAACAGGAAACCCAAGACCAACTGCTGGAGGCAGGAGAGAGAAAAGTGGTAGGGTTAAAAGCCCCCTCCCCAACTTGGCTTCACCTAAAGCGGCTCTGCTATTTTATGTACATGGTTTCTAGGCAAAGGTACACAAGAAATACGAACTCTTCAGCCTCTGAAGATGTTTTGAATCACTGTAGTAAAGGAAAGAACTCTAGATAAGAAATTAAGGAATCACCATCTCCTCTCTAGATTTGTGACCCTAGACAAGTCTTTTGCTCTCCCCAGCGCGTGGATTTTTATATCGATAAAAACATGGAGGTCATATTAAATATGTTTAATTGTAAATTAAGATTTTTTAGAAATAGAAGGTTGGGGGAAAATAGGAGGATAAAGTATCAGGAAACTAAATACTTTAAATGCCAGCTGGAGCTGGTCATTCTATGGCGCATGAAGAGCTCCTCATCCTGCATCCCGTCACTGGGAGTTATATGCCTCATTTCTGCCAGCTGAGAACTCCCTTTCTCTCTCACTGCCCACATTCATCTCTTTTGGAGCTGGCATCTCAGCCAGACCCTTCCTAACTCAACCAGTTTATCAAACCCTAAGAAATCCCAGCCTATTGCTCAGGGTTACAGCTAATGCAGAGCCTTTCATAGAAACGACCACACATACTCCCATTATGAGCAAGTGTATAAATCTGCAGCATACAGCTATAGAGAGTATGTGAGTCTATTTAAATTATTCCACGTATGAAGACAAAGAAAGCAGAGTAATTCTGTTGAAATGATGTGGCCAAGCAGCTAGAATGCTGCCCCCCACTCACCATTAAGTCTCTCCACCCTGAGACACCTCTGGTAACAGCAGGTTCTCAGGACCCCTTTTTGAAAACTACTGTATAATCATACCCCTTTAAATTATTAAAATATATGTGTGTGTGTGTCTGTGTGTGTGTGTGTGTGTGTGTGTGTGTGTGTATACTTGTTATTTTACTTTTTCATAATGTCCATTTCCTTTTTACTGTAATAACTGTGGAATTGAAAATTAGTCATTTGGGAAGATTAATAGATATCTTCACTTTAAATGAAGGGAGAATTTGAAGTCACTTTACACTTGTGGAGAACCTGATCTGGGAATTTTTGATTTGTGTATTCTTCTCTCTTTATCTTTTGCATGTGAAAAAGAAGGATTGGGAGCTAGGTTGATTCTTGATCTTCTAATTTCAAATAAGAAAATCATTGCACTTTCAAAATCCATCATTACCAAGCACCATTACTTCACTTGGAGCAATACAAGGAGAGAAAAAACATAACTGTCTTTAGAACATGAGAAAAATTCTCATTGATATGTTAATTATTTGATTCCTCAGTATTTTTCTGTGCAAGAAGTTAAAAGCTTGTATCTTGGGAAAAAAAAAAAAAAAAGTCTAGTTGAATTAGATTCACAAAAATCAAGACTTCTCTTCTTAACCACCAGGCACAGAGATTGACCAGAGTGGAGCCTGGAACAGGAGAGATGGAAATGGAATACTATATCTGCCAACACACTAATTTGCAGAAGAATCTTCTACAAAAATCTGAGGGGTAAGATACAGATATAATAAAATTAATGCCAAGGGAAGGAGGGGAAAAAAAGTCAAGGATAATTCCAGTAATACCCAATTCCAAGGAACCTGAAATGGCATGGAAGAGGCATAATGTATCTGGAAGAACATCGAGGCCCCATCCAGTAGGGCTTGGGGGAAGAAATCTGAATGTGACACTGAATGATGCAACTTTGATAGCTTTACACTTTAAGGAGTCTTGCTCTGCATTCCCTGTAAGTGAAAGGAGAATGATTTGTCATCCCCATTGAAGCAATGTGCTTTTGTTCCCAAGAAGACATGAGGTAATCACCTGGGAGTGGATCAGCTGACTGTGGCCACCCTGAGATAAGTCCATGAGGGCCATACACAGTTCCCAACCACCAGCGTTCTCTGTCTACAAGTCTCTCCTAGTCTCCTTAAGGCTCAAAGCTCATTACTGATCTGAAAGCTCAAGTGGCGCGATCAGATGGCATTGGCTAGGCTTCTCGCCACTCGTCCCAGTATCACCGTCATTTTCTTGGTCCTCCTCTCATCCACATCCCGAGTACCCATTGCTCCACAACTCACAAACACTCAGCATAACTGGCTTCTACTCTTAACCAGCTAGGCAAGTAATACTGGCAGAGAGGGGAGCAAAATATTTCTTAAAATCTTTTAGAAAACAAAAGATATAACATTTTTATTTGAGGACAATAAACCCAATCATTATACTATCAATATTGTTACTTAGAGTTGTACCCTTCCAGACTTCTTGCCAGGAAATTAGAAAAAGGGATTGTAATGCCAAGACTGCCTTAACCACCAAAGTCTAGGGATAATTTGGAAAATGTATGTATTACCTTTTTTAGTGCCTTCATTGTCATGCATTTATCTGATTTCTTAAAAATCTATTGCTGACTTTAGCCTCAGGTAATCATAAAGTCTCCCAATTTTCTACATGAAAACTACTTCTAAAAGTCCCCTTATTCCTCAAGCCTATGAATCTTTATACTATTAGTTCAAGGTAGGTATGACCAAGTATCTGCTCATCACATCAATAACCAAAACTCTGAATTTCCTTTTATGCTTGGGGTCAACATAAAAATGTCAAGATATCGCACACAAAAGATACGTGAATATATTGCACACAAAACCTTCAGCTTTACTCATTGCTTTCTGAGATTTTGTAAATCTCAGAAACCTGCTTTTGAAAGGCATCTCGATCTTGGCTACATATTGGAATCATCTGAGAATACTTACAAACATTTTTATTTAACTGCTCTGAACTGAGGCCTATAAAAACAAAGAGTATAATAAATATATTTAATTGCAGATTAGTTTTAAAAAATTTAAGATCCCCAAGTGATGCTAATGTGCAGCTAACATTGAGAACCATTTTAGAGCAGTGGCTGTCATTGTATAAGACTAGCAAATCAGGAACTCTGCAGACATATCCAGCAATGTGTCTTTAAAAGCCTTCTAGGGGTTTTTGATATTTGTTCAAAAATAAGACCACTGTTTTAGAGTGTAGGAGTAAACACTATAACATTAATTCTCAAAGTGTGGTGCCCAGATCAGCAGCACCGGCATTATCTGGAAACTTATTCAGAATGTAAATTCTTGGTTTCCACCCTAGACCTATTGAATTAGAAACTCAGCGGGTAAGCCCACTGATCTGTGACTTAACAAGCCCTCTAGGTAGTTCAGAATCACTGTACTTTACAAATCAGAACCAATGAAAATGAAGCTTTTGGTAGACACAGAAAGAAAAAAAGGAGGAGGGAAAGAAAGAAGAAAGAAAGGAAGTAAGGAAAAAAGGAGTAAATAAAGATGAGAAGGTGGTAAAACAGGCAGTCAGGCAAGAGGTTTTGGTTTTTTTGTTTGTTTGCTTATTTGCAGTCTTGTACTAGGTTGGTTGTTTTACCACAGGCTGAGTGGTAAATGACATTGTCCTTTAGTGGAGAATGACAAGGGACAAACAGGTTATTTATAGAGAAATTAGCAAGCAACCAAAACAGAATGTGCAATTATATTTATGACCCCAAGATAGAGCCGTTCCTTTAAGGCACTAGAAGGTTATTGAACCACTGTAGACTCGAATGACAACTGCCTGGCCCAGTTTCATATGGCTAGTTATTCTTGTCTTTCTATAAATAAATCTGTAAAATGTAGATCACCTGGAAGAAACCAAAAATACGAATGATGGCTTACACCTATCGTTTACTAAGCATCTGACATCATTTGACTCACAATAATGCTACGTGGTAGATACAATAACCTGATTTTACGTATATGGAAATTGAGAGTTTAAGTATTGTATCCAAGGTCACTTCCCCTAAGCGGAGAAGTCTGGGTTTAAACCTAGACAGTCTAATCCCAGAGTCACACACTTAATCCTTACTCCGGTAGTTCTCAGCCAGGAGCAGTTTTGTCCTCCAGGGGACATCTGGCAATATCTGGAAATACTTTTGGTCATTTCATATTGTGGAAGGTGCCACTGGCATCTAATATGAAGAGGACAGTATGAAAAACTTCCAACAATGCCCAAGACAGCTTCCAAATGCAGAGAATTATCCGGCCCAATGTGTCCATAGTACTGAGGCTGAGAAACTCTCTGTCCAAATAGAAGTAAAGGAGAGGTCCCAAGGACAGGCAATTTAATCCGCAAATGATAGCTATTTACATTATTGCATTTTTTCTCCCTTTTAATCGGGAAATCCCAAAATTTCTCAAAGATAAGAATATCTTGTGGCCACAGCACAGGTCTAGAGTCTCTTCTAAAACGAGAACTGACTATTCTAGTCTCATGAGCTTATGTTCACTCGTGTCTAGAAATAGCAACTTACCCTCTATTGAGGGATACGCACTGCATCTAGCAGTGTCCTTAATAAGTCTGTAGTCAGTAAGCAGAGAGCACTACATGCTGCCAGAACCCCAGGTAATTAAGCATGGGGATGCTAACTTGTTACTGTATCACATTTTTTATCTAGCCTTATTATTGTAATTAAGGAAACTAAGTTAACCTACAAACTCCTGTTCCTGAGTGTAATAGAAAGACTTAGCTGAATTAATTAAAATACTATCAGATTCTTGCACTGTAAAATTCCACTTATGGGTCTGGATCCATGAAGGGGTAATTTTCTCAGAATGTAATGCAATGAAGGAGGTCTCTGTGTGAGAGATTAGCTGCCACTTGACAAATTTCATCAACAGAGATGGCCAATCTAATTAATAGGAGGAAGTCTTTATAAGAATCTGACTAAAGATAAGGAAAGATATTTCAGATAAGCTGGGAAGATTTTTGAATAGAGAAACAGTCTCATTGAAGCTAAACACACATGGCCCCCTTTCACTCATCTCCTTTAAGAAATAACTTATTGAGAAATGGTCATTAGCATGAAATTGTATGCCTTCTAAGTATTTCGGGTTCAGACAGACTTTGCTACTTCTGAATGAGGGAGAACCTCTCTATTTCTGCCTCGCTCCTAGCTGTCTCTCTCATCTCTCATCACCAGACTGTCCCAGCACATTATCTGTAGCACACAGACCTTTGTCAGTTATACCTTGGTTTGCAGTTACTGATCCATATGTCTTATCTCCCATAGGCCAAGAGCATATGAACAGGGTCTTGCAGTTTCTTCAGTCCTTGATCAAACCATCTAATAATAAAATTAATTTAATAAATATTTACCAAATAAATGCACAAAAAGTAGTTGAAAATATCTTTTATTCCCATATCTACCATGTTATAGCCAGCTCCCTCTCTCTCAGCATGTCACTCTTTTAAAAAGGGGAAAGAGAAAGAGAGAGACAGAGTTTCTGTAGCATAAGGAAAGATACCCAGGACTATGCAATGTCATGGAGAGGTAAATAAGATAAGGAAGGGGGATACTTAGGAACTTTGAACAACTGTAAAAGACCAAGATGTTCTGAGTCTCCTAGGTTATATGCAAGGTCTTTTCCTGTATTTTGGAGATTCACAAGGGTCTACACTGCAGCCTCAAAGGACTCTGGGCATACGGAAAGGACAATAAATGGATTCTGTGTCTCTCTTTTCCATCAGCAGAACACTATATCTGTTTTATGTATCCAGGACCTAAATTATATTACCTTTAAAAATAGGGGTTTTCTGTCCAAAAAAAAGACTTATAAAATCACGAATTTAATTGAATCTTCTAATTTTGCCACTAAAAAGAATAGAACCCTAAGAGAAAATAAGTCCCCACATTCACAAGGCTAACAAATGGCTGAATCAGGACTAAGCCTTTGATCGGTTTTCAGTGCCCTTTGGACCATTCTTCAATGTTCTGGGCGAGGTTGATGTGATGAGGAGGAGCAAAGGAGCGAGAAACAGGGGACAGGAAGCATGTGGGAGCATGCTCACCTAGGAGTGTTAACTTACTATATGAGACAACATCATCAGCCTCATACTTAAGTAGATTGTGTGTACTACTGTGGTGCCTCCAATGCCCACTACTCTAGGTTAAAGCATGTGCATCTAGGAGTTAATTCTTATTCCAAAAGAAATACACACACCAGGAGGAAAATGCACTAAGTCACTAGCAGTCCTGTGTCCAGCCTCTCACCTAGAAGCCCAGCACCGGATGGGCACGGTGGCTCACACCTATAAGCCCAGCTCTTTGGGAACCAAGGCGAGTGGATCCCCTGAGATCAGGAGTTCAAGATCAGCCTGACCAATATTGTGAAACCCTGTCTCTACTAAAAAAAAAAAAAAATTAGCTGGGTATGGTGGCAGGTGCCTATAATCTCAGCTACTTGGGAGATTGAGGCAGGAGAATCGCTTGAACCCAGGAGGCGGAGGTTGCAGTGAGCCAAGATTGTGCCACTGCACTTCATCCTGGGTGACATAGTGAGATTCCATCTCAAAAAAAAAAAAAAAAAAAGAAGCAGCACAGTGCTGAACAAAGACTCATTCATCACTCCAGGAAATAGGGCACAGAGGAGATGGTGTTAGATGGAGTAAGTTACCAGAAGTCTGTGTGGTGGTAGGAGAATCCTGGATGCTCAGGACAAAAGAAAGAAATGTCTACAGTGGTTTGACCATTGTATCATGATTTGGCAGAAGTCTGTTTACAGAAGCCAGTTTGTTCACAGAAGTTCTTGCAGAAGAAATGAGAGGTTTAGTGAGAAAACTGCCAGCTTCAGAAAAAGGATCTTTGATTTTGAGTTCCAGCTTTATTTTTTCAGAGCACCGTGTCTGTGGACAAGTTGCTTCCATTCTCTGAGTCACTGTATATTTTCATCTGAAAATAAAAATATGATCTTGCTTTGTCTACTTAACAGGATGGATGTGAGAATCAGGCAGCATACTACTTAATATCTGTGAAAGTGCTTACTAAATGGTAAAAAATGTTCATATTGTACCATATCTTACACTAATAATCATATGATTTAGCAAAGGAAAATATAATACAGATAGCATCTTTTGTGGCTAGGGCACTGGTTTTAAGCTTAGTGCCCAACCCTTGAAAAGCCAGTGCCCAAGGAAGGTGCTAATGGGCACAGCCGCTCTGGGTGTGAACTTAAGTGTGACTGTGGACTTACACTTTGTCATTCACACTTAAGCACACAGAAAAAGCAGAAATTCCTTTAAAGCCAACCTGAGCAAATCAGGAAAGCAGCCAATGCTGCATTGCAGGCATCGCTCTGTTTCCCTATGTAAAAAGAACATCATGTTTGCTGCAGGGATTTCAGGGACATTTAATGCTTGGTTTGAGATTTGGGGTTCGTTCTTTTTCTTTTTTTCCTTCTTTTTATTTTAAGTGGAATCAGCTAGGTGCTGCTGCTATTTGCGGTGTGACAAAATAGTGATTCACTGCATGGAACCAGGGTGTCCTACCAGCAATTTGCAGCAGAAATAAATACAGGAGCAATCACAAGTATTATCTTCCCAGCCAGCATGATGTGATATAAAACAAGGAATTTCACTGCAGGGAGGAAGTGTCCCTCTAGAGTGAGGGAAGTACAATCTTTGTTGCTTTCCAGATAGAAACTTTGAGGATTGGCTCCCAAACTGCAGATATGCTGCTTTCAGAGAACAACTTTTGACCTCTCTAACTTTCCAAAGGAGCTGTAATTAGAATAGCACAGTGATGCCTTTCTCACTCTTTTTGAAATATGGGAGAGTAGCCCTAACAGCTAGTTAACTTTCTAATGCCTCTCCCAGTGGACTTCCTGCTTATTGAGCCCGTTTGCCATGTCTTGATTTTGCAAATTGAGTTAACAAGAAAAAGAGAGTTAATATATCAGAATGACTATGGGGCCAGGCCACCATCAGAGAGAAAACATATGTTAACACTGCCTCACTTAATGTCACAAAGAAAGCATTGAAAACAAATAAATGTATAGTTGTTCTCTGTGTGCAAAGTACTGTGTTAAATGCTTTAAAAATATAATCTTATATAATCCTTACACCAACTCCAGAAAACACGTTCTGAATTTTGCCTTTAGAACCAGAGATGAAATTAAGCATGAATCCTAAGTTACACGAACTCCAGAAAATAAATCCTGAATTTGCCCTTTAGAATTAGAGATGAAGTTAAGGATCAATGTGAAGAATTCAACAGGAAAGCTCTTTCACTTGTCCAGATGCTGCCCCCACCTCCTGCCCCTACACCACCTTCACTTGGCACTGAGAACACAGACTTCCATATTCAATACCATTCTGATAAATGGTATGCACATTTCTTTCATCACATTTCATAATGTATTTTCCCTCATCAAGCTTGATCTTGGGAAATGGTCTTCATCAGCTACTTTATTCTCACAGTCATAGGGCTTACTTGCCCAAAATGCTTATACTTTCAGACTCATCTTTTCCTGGTTATGGAAGTCTAGTGTGGGTGTCCAATGTATAACCTAGATTATAGTGTAGTTGTTGTGGCTGGAATCAAGAAGGAAAACATGTTGGTGACTGAGAAATCTGAAAGAAATTTTTAAGACTTTGCAGAGCATAATTAAAATCTAATAATGTGGTTCAACTATACCTTAAAGCTGTAAAAGCTGATATCTGCAGAGATTAAGAAACCTTCATTTGCAGAAATGAGTTAAGAAAGGATTGGGGTTTAGTTGTCCTGCAAAACCAGGACAAAAACTAGATTACAAAACGGAGTGAAGAGTTGGTGAAGAAGACAGATTAGGGAATGTCAGAGAGTGTAGGAAAAGCTTCAGATTACTGTGTTTTAGGAACACCAAATAAGAGAATAAAATTCAAATAGAGAATATTCTAAACAGCCCGTAATGTTGCAGAGAATTCAAGGAGGCTAGCAACTAAAAAATAATCACTTCATTTAGTTACTAAGAAGCCATTGGAAACTACTGAGTGAGCAATTTTAAAAAATGGTGGGACATACACCAAAGTGAAGGGAATTGAAACAGTGTGGGAAACATAAGCAGTAGGAGACTGTCAGCTATCAAAAAATGAACAGAAGGAAAGGTACCTTTAGTTTTGGAATGGGAATGACCTAAGTAAGTTTATGAGTGAAGAGGGGTAGATTGCTGTCAGACGGCATCATTGAAGAGTAAGAGGTGGGATAGATTCAAAGAGAATGAGATCAAGACAAATCAGAGTGGATACAGGAAGACTCTGGGATAGAGAATACATAAAATCAAGTAAATTGCTTGGATTTGAAATGAAGATGAAAAGGCATAGGAAATTTAGAATGTAATCGGATCTATCAGTACAGAATTGTATTTGAGTAAGATTTTTGGATAACTGTTGTATCTTTTATCAAGATTCTGTGACAAATAATTGGATGTAGCAGCAATCCAGTCTCATTGATGCATTAAATTATGCCTGTCATAAAGGAAGCTCAAAAATGCACCCAGAAATATCTGGAATGAGCTCTTTAATCTTTCCCGGCACAGGACAGAGTATACTTATATGAATACACACACACACACAAACACACACACACACAGAAAGAATAATTATTGCTTTAAGTAATTGGCACAGAAATGTAAAAAGAAAAGAAAGAGGGAAGGCACAATTTCTGCTTCTGATAGACTTAGAGTCTTTTTGGGCAGGCAAAGTCGTCCGTAATGGAAAATAACTGGATCATTTAGGGTAGATCATATCTTAACCATGGTACCAAAGAAAATGCTATGGACAAAAGGTCTGAGAGCTGAGCATTTGCACATTACGTAGGTATCATGGGCTAGCAGTAATCACATAGGCTTCCTGGAGTTTGAATATGAACAAAGAAGTATTCAAGTTTCTACAATTAAGTATTAATGTTCTTTTCACCAAGGACAAATACTTTTATTTAAACTTTTTTTGAAGTCTCTGAAGAAATACAGGACGTCTTCAATCCAACACCTGAGGAGTCATATGAGGTTTCTTTAGGTGAAGCTTGCATTTTTTTAAGTAAAAAATGTACTGTTTATTACACCTACTTCTTGATAAATCAGGCAGTGGTGTATTTCTTAAAATTATGGGTCCTTTTACTGTGCATTGTTACCTGAACTATACCTCAATAATTATTGCAGATTTTCTTTCTCCATTTAATTAGGTGATTTGATTTGTACTTTATATAATTACAGTATTTGTCTCCTCCTTTGTCCAAGGCAAAATTGTAATCATTAGTTCTACTACCTGAGGCTGCTAGATGAATATTTACTAAAATAAAAAAATAAGCCACTGAAAAGGGTATAGTTGTATCTGAACCAGAAAATTTCCATTTCATATCCATCATCTTAATTTCATTGTGGCTGCTGAACTCAAAATGAAAAGGCACAGAAACCCCAGGGGAAGGCAGAATAGTAACATCATTACATCTTCACAGAAAATAAGTTCCTAAGAGCTCAGTGCAAACAGCGTACCCTCCTTCTACACAATCTACACATCAAACTTGGTGACAGTCAAGATCATAGCATAGAGGAGAATGACATTGACTTTAACAAAGAAAAGGTGGAGCAGGACCACAAGTAGAGAGAAAGCTGTTGTGAGATGCCTGGATGAGATAGATCCTATTCAAAACTTCAACTAACACAATTTTTAGACTTAGTTAAATTGTGATTAATCTTCAGGTGTGCTGGCTCATTTTATATGTCAAATTGCCTGGACTGAGATGCCCAGATATTTGGTCAAACATTACTGTGAATGTTTCTGTGCAGGTGTTTTTTGAATGAGATTAAGTAGTGTTTGAATAAAGTACATTACCCTCCATAATGGGAGAGGGCCTCATGCAATTAGTTGAGGACTTAAGAGAACAAAGACTAACTGAAGGAATTTTGTCAGCAGATGCCATTTGGACTCAAACTTCAGCCCTTCCCTGCGTGTCCTGCCTGCCGGGCCCACCCTGTTAAGACCTATCAAGCCTCCATAGTACTGTGAGCCAATTCTTTAAAAAAAATCTCTCAGGCTGGGCACATTTGCTCATGCCTATAATCCTAGCTCTTTGGGAGGCCAAGGCAGGAGGATCACCTGAGGTCAGGAGTTTGAGACCAGCCTGACCAATATGGTGAAACCCCATCTCTACTAAAAATACAAAAGTTGCTGAGCATGGTGGCAGGCATCTGTAGTCTCAGCTACTCAGGAGGCTGAGACAGGGGAATTGCTTGAACCCGGGTGGTGGAGGTTATAGTGAGCCAAGATCTCACTATTGTACTCTAGCCTGGATGATAGAGTGAGACACCATCTCAAAAAAAAAGAAAAATTTCTCTACGTACATACATATAAAATCTGTCTGTTCTACTTCTTTGGAGGACTGTGACTAATAGACCAGGTTTAACATTATTTATTATTGTTGTTGTTTCAATTCAAAACATGTTTTCATTCAAACTGCTTTGGTCAGGGAAATGATCACGGTATCTTTGCTGAGACTCGAACTTTGCAAATGTGGTTACGGTATCTATTACATGAACCAGAGTCACTGTACCTGTGTCTGGACCTCAGTTACCTCTCTATTAGATAATGGGTGGGGTGTGTGGGAGCAGAGCGGGTCAGGGACTGAGGTTTCTTGGCCATATGGTATTGAATATGTAACACAATTTATTTAATGTTTAGTAAATCCTTGATGGATTGTTTTATTTAGGGCTCAACCACTTATTTTGCTTGTGAATGAACAATAGCAATTATTGCCCACCTTATCTAAAGCAAAATATAAGCTTTGTAACCATTCATTATAGTATATGGGGAAAAATGTTTTCTCAGACCTTACCTTGCTGGGTTCTTTGTTGCACTGGAAACTGCTTTCACTTCTTTGTCACAGGGGTCTTCTCCTTCCTTGATTTCAGCAATATCTTTTCTTGTTTCTGCTTCAGGCAGAGAAAACAACTGGAAAAAATATGTACAATAAGTATGGCAAACGTTTGAATTCCTCAATAAGTAAGGAATACAGTCAAAGCAATAAAATTCCACCAAGCAGCTGGGAGTTGTAAAATAAGCCAAATATTGGAAAAATTATTTCACCTCATGATTAATCAAACAAACACAAAATTTCATAATGTGAAGGAGTTTTTCACCCATATAATTAGCAAAGACTTCTCTTAATTCTGTACCTGATAGGAAGGCATGGTGAGCCTGATGGGGTGGTAGAAATTGGTGCAGAACATTTAGAAAGTAATTTGGCAATCTGCCTCTAGAGATTTGAAGTATCTAACCCCCCAAATCCACTGTTAGGTACCTCTCTCATGCATTAGTCATCAATCAGAGTGCAGAGGGAGTTCTATGTCAAAAGGTGCTTATTACACCATTATGTAAAATGACAACAGCAAAAAAGAGAAATAGATAATAATAATTAAATGATAATATATTCGGTTAATTAAAAAATTAAGCAACCATTAAAATTATGCTTATTAAGAGTTTGTAGTAACATAATAAAGCACTTACACTTAATGCTAAATGAGAAAGAAAACAAGATATGAACAAAGTTATATTTAATATAATTTTTCTGAGAAGATATTTCCTCTGTTTTCCCATAGGCCACACAGGCCACAGACCTGGTGACAACTCCATGGTTCTTTCCTCATCAGAGAAAAAGGCACATTCAAAGGGAATGTTTCAGGAGAGGCTGGCAAGTAGAGGGTGACTTTCTGCCAGTGCTGTTGATTCAGTGGCAAGTTATTCATGTAGGTTTGAAGCATTAAAACACATGGGCTAAGCACTGAGTCCTGATTGTAAAGCCCAGTTCTGCTCCAGGCTCTCTAATCTTAGGTTTGTTCATTTAACATTTTTAGCTTCAGTTGTTTCATCCACAAAGGAGAAATATTAATAATATGTTGCCTACATAATCCAGTTATTAGAATTAAATGAAATTGTTATTTAAATTACATCACAGTGCCTGGCACACTGTAAATGCTCAATAATTGCTAGTTAATTTTATGCTGGGAAAATTTGCCTGATGAAATAAAGCATATGTTATCATCTATTCCATTAATTAATTAAGACTAAATTAATTAAGACTTAATGGAATTCATAATGTGGAAACCTAACTACTTCTTAACGTAGTCCAATATGTTCTCTTTCTGGTAAATTAGCTGTAGTAATGGTCACTACCTCCTAGGATTATTGAGGTGGGGGTGAATGAGATAATGCATCTAATGTGCTTGGCAGAATGCTTGGCAGGGAGTAAAAAAATCAATAAGATGATAGCTTTTAAAAAGAAATAGAAAAAAAGAAAGAGGATACTCATTATAATTTTAGTTAAATGAAGAGTTTCTTCATCAATCTGTTGACTAACCAACTTCTCTTGCTTGCTTACTAAAGGCCAGAATCTGTGCAGGTGCAAGATGGATTTGTACATATAACTACAAGAGCCAACAAAGTAGAACAAGCTATCAAATATTAAGGAAAATAATTTTTATTGTGCTTCATGGAATTTTTTTTCTCTAAATACATTTTTTGCCACTGTTGCTCAAGAAGTGTAATTTCCATCGAAGGGGCCGGAAATGGAGAGTTTGGATGAATAATGACAACAGCTTCGTGAGTTTAAAAGGATACATGTGACTTGGCTAATTTGATAGTGATTTCTTTTCAAATTTGGAAGAAAAGAGTAATTAAAGGAAGCAGAGTTTTCTAATTTGTATTTCACTTAAAATGCCACTGTGTATTTCTGAAAAGCTAATGACAAAATTAGCTTTAAGGGGTGTGAAAAAGAAACCATCCAAAGGCTTGAACAGGAATGTGCCATAAATGAAATAGCCCCCACTGTGCATTCCAGGTTGGAGCAGAGATGCAGGAGATCTGGAAGCAAAGGCAAAATGGAAGGGATTATAACTGCAAACAGCAGTGTTTGGGAAATATTACCAACCATGTGGTAGAATGAAAATGCTCAATGTGAAGATTTCAAAACTGAGGAAAAATAGCAGCATGCTACTAGTACTAACCCTGTAACAACACTTAGAGCTTCAGAATCTTACCTTTTACATGTATCACACACAAGTGGACACACATACTCATAACACACACACACAGGTATATATGGAGAGAGTTCTTTAGGAAGGGAAAGTTATGTCAGTTGATCTCCTTCATGAGGACAATGGAAAAGGAAATGGACTAGGTCTGCAGTTATAAAAATAATTGCCAGCATTTACAGCTTCAAAGCATTTTCACAAACATTATCACATTGGTACTCAGCACAGTTACATATGTTAGAAAGAAAGAACATTAGTATTGCTTTTAAATTAGGAAACAGAATCACAAGATAGAGAGTTGAGACACAGAACTTAGTCTTAGGACGTAAAACACATGGTTCTTTATTTCCATAAAACTGAGGGATTGGGGACAAAAAGGAAAAAAAAAAAACACTGCTTTTTGTGATGGCAAAAACCAAGATGGCATTACAGAATATTTATGTATTAACCAGATTGGCACAGTTAAATTAATATTCCTACTTTTTGTATTCTTATTTCACAGAAATAACAATATGTTTACCTGTTATTAATCATATGACCTTCCCACCAAAATATAGACAATTACAGTAATTTTGTCATTTTGTTTCCCAATAATTTCCCTAGACCATCAGTTTTTGGCAACCTTTGCCTTATGCCCCGAATGGTTCTTGAACTTGAAGCAACATGCAGATCACTGAGGATCTTACTAATATTCAGATCATTGTGTTAGCTTATCTTATCCTTTCCCTAAAATACTAGAACAACATGGAATGTGAATCCTAAGCAAATGCCCAGCTGGGGACTGAGACCTTTGATAAAGTTGTACGTATATTCCTTCTTAGAGGATCATGGAATTGTCCTCCTTTCCAGCACTCCTGGGCATCTGAGGCATAAGCTACCTTAGCTGTGCATCACCCCAGGACTTCTTGAACTTCAGTCTGCATAGGAATTACCTGAGGATCTTGCTAACAGGCAAATTCTGATTCCATTATTCTGAAGTGGGACCTGGGATTCTGCATTTCTAACCTACTCCCAATTGATGCTGATGATGCTGGTCTGTGGACCCCACCTGTAATAGCAAGGATGTAGACCATCCAGGTTTCCCATATTCTTTTTCCCTTGGACACTACCATCACATATGACAGTAGGTTTTCTTTGGAGAGTTGGTGAGTACTTACAGTCACATCATTGTGTTTTTGTGCTATGATATACAGAAAAATATTGTTTTCTTTTTCTTCCTATTCTAAGGTGTTATTTATTTATTCATACCTATATTAACAATTATAGTAGTAATGGGCTAATATTTGAGTGCTGACTATGTTTTTACTTTTTCCACCTCAACACTTTCCCTCCATAGTTTAGCCAAACATGGCCAGGTCTCCTCTGCTCCTAGACTAAGGGAAGAAGCAGGATATATTCTTCCTCACTTCTTCCTGGATCTGTGTCCTCTGGGGTGCTGTCTGTCAAGATACCTGGGGTGGGGGTAACAGACAGAGGTGAAATGATATAAGACAAACCACTATGGAACTATCTGGGAATCATCTTCCTCAACCCCACAAAGGATGGCTGCGAAATAGAGACAAATTCTCTGAGAGCCATGAATGCTCAGCTGGAACCAGCTCTAGGAGACTGGACTCCATTTCTCCTCACTGCTATTTTACAGTAAGGGAAACTGTGTCCCAGAGATGGAAAGTTGCTCACCTAACAGTTTACCAAATACTCTATTGACATGGTTGGCTTTTCTGCTCACAGCTTTGAATCTGAGAAGCAATCCTCCTTGGACCTCACACTCTGGCTAGGAAATCATTCAAAGTTCTTACAATTAGCATTTAAGTCTTTCCCATGACCCTTACCTGAGGTCACTGCCACACAGGCTGGCAACAAATTCCACCAATTTTTGTTTTTCAGAGAAAGTTTTTATTTCTCATTCATTTTTGAAAGATAATTCCACAGACTGGTGAGCTTTTTTCTCTCAACAGTTTAAATATTTCATTGCACTCTTCTTGTTTGCAGGGTTTCTGGGAAGTCAGATGTATTTCTTATCTTTGCTCCTCAATAGGTAAGGTATTTTCTTTTGCCCTCTGACTTCTTTAGGAATTTTTCAATTTATCTTTGAGTTTCTATCGTTTGAAAATGATATTCCTAGTTATAGTTTTATTTGGTTGGTTTCGACATTTTTCCTGTTTGGTGTTCTTTGCATGTCCTGTATCTGTGGTTTGTTGTTTGACATTACTTTGGAAAATTTTTATCATTATATCTTTAAATATTGCTTCTCTTCCTTTCTTTTTCTTTGGTATTCTTATTATGCATATGTTGCACATTTTTAAAATAACTTGTAAAGGGTTGGTACTACTTCTTCTTTAAATGTATGGTAGAATTTAAGTGAAGTCATCTGGGCCTGTGCATTTCTTTGTAGGTATATTCTTGATTACAACACCTATCTCTTCATTCTCTATAGGTGTATTCAGATTGTGCATTTATTCTTAAATCAGTTTGGTTGTTTATGTGTTTTTAGGCTTTAATCCATTTCATCTCAGTTATCTAACTCATTGGCATAAAGTTATTCATAATATTCACTTATCCTTTTTATTTATGTAAAGTGAGTAGTAATGTCTTCTCTTTCATTTTAGATTCTCATAATTTGAGTCTTTTTTAGTTGATAAATCTGGCTAAAGTTTTGTCGACCTTTTGATATTTTCTAAAAACAAGCTTTTAGTTTCATTGAGTTTTTCGATTATTTGTCTAGTGTGTATTTCATTAATTTCTGCTCTAATCTTTATTATTTTCTTTCTTCTACTTTAGGTTTGCTTTCATCTTCTTTATTTTCTTCAGATGAAAGGATACATTATTGATTTGAGAGTTTTCTTTTTTCTTAGTTTAGGCATTTACAGCTATAATTTTCTCTGTAAGCAATGCTTTAGTTGCATACCATAAGTTTAAGCATAATGTGTCTTCATTTTCACTTATCTCAAACTATTTTGAGATTCTTCTTTTTATGTCCTCTTTGACTTTTTGGTTATTTAGGAGTATGTTTAATTTCCACATATTTGTGGGTTTTCCAATTTATCCTGCTATTGATTTTTAATTTTATTTCATTATAGTCAGAGAACATACTTTGCATAATTTTATTCCTTTCAAATTTATTAATGTTTGCTTATGATCTATCTTGAAAATGTCCCAGGTGCATTGGAGAAGAATGTGTATTCTGCTGTTTTGGGTGGAGTTACACTATAAAAGTATTGATATTTACGCCTAGTTGGGTTATACGGTTAAGTTTTCTATTTCCTTATTGATCATCTGCTTAATAGTTTTCTTCCTTAATAAAATGTGTGATACAATTCTCTAACTATTGTTGAACAGTCTATTTTTCTCTTCATTTACATGAGTTTTTGCTTTATACAGTTTGATGTTCTGTTGTTTAGAGCACATATGTTTATAATCATTATATCTTCTTGATCAATTGACTCTTTACTATTATAAAATTTTCCACTAAATTTCCAGTATTTTTTTGTTTTTTTGTCTCATATTAGTATAATTATTCCTGCTTTTTTGTGGTTGCTTCTTGCACATTATATCTTTTTCAGTCACTTACTTTCAATGTATTTATATATTTAAATCTAAATTATACATATAATTGAATCATAATTTTAAAATTCAGTTTGACAATCTCTACGTTTTAATTGGATTATTTAATACATTAGCATGTAATGTTATTGACATAGAGTTGATAATCATTATTCACATATGACATATTTGTGGATTCACTTACTCACCAAAATCTATTTGTGACCACTGAGTCAATGCTTGCAGTGATTTTTGTAGTCACTTGTAGAAAACGATGGAAAATTTGAGTCACTTGATATGCACAATTTATGCTATAGTCAAACAAAGTAAAATTCTTTCTTCTTGTTTTGGTTTTCATACCGCAAATAAGCAACCTTTTCATGGCTTATTTCATGTCAAATTTTTTTGCAGTTTTGTGTTGTTTTTACTTGTAATTTCTCTGCTTATAATGGTCCCAAGCTTTCTGAGAAAGAGCAATCTAGTGTTTCTAAACACATGAGGCTATAGGCTTATATGAGAAAATATATATGTTAGATAAGCTTGATTTATCTAGAGTTATAGTGCTGCTGACCATGAATTAAATGTCAATGAATCAACAAGGCATACTAAATAAGATGCCTTTAAACAAAAACACACAGAAAATATGCTTATGTATTAACTAGTTGATGACAATGCTATACGATATTATATAAAATGTACGCATACATAATTTGCTACATAAAATTGACTCACATAAATATAGAAGATAAGAAGTCCAAGGTTTGCAGATGGCAAGGAGTTGGCAGGAGTGCTGATGGTAAGTTCTAGTCCAAGTTTGAAGGCTTGAGAACCAGGAAAGCTGATGGCGTAATTACCAGTGCAAGTCTCTGTATGTAGGCAGGAAAAATCCAATGTTTTCGCTCAAAAATAGGCAGAAAGAAATAATTCCTTCTTGCATATCCTTTATTCAAGTTTGCAACAAATTGCATGAGACACACCCACATTGGAAAAGGCAATCTGCTTTACTCAGTGTGCATATACAAATGTTAATCCATCCAGAAAAATCCCTCACAGACAAACACAGAAATAATGTTCAACTTAATGCTTAGGCACTTTGTAGCCTAGTGAAGTTGACACATAAAATTAAACATCAGAGATATTTATTTTGCTTTTGTTTTTGAAAGATGGTTTTCCTAGATATTGAATTCTTGGCTGACAGGATTTTTTTTCTTTGAGTGCTTTAAATGTTATCTCACCACCTTTGGCCCTCCATTATTTCTACTTAGAAGTAGGTTATTAATCCTATTAAGATTGCCTTTCCAGTAATGAGTCACTTTTTTCTTGCTGCATTAAAGGTTTTCTGCTTTTCTTTCACTTTCACCATCTTTACTGAGATGTGTCTTTTTTATGAATCTTTATACATTTATCCTACTTGGTGTTTGTTTAGCTTCCTGGATATGTAGTCTATTGTTTTTCAATCCGTTTGGAAAATTTTTGCTTTTTTTGAATATTTTTCTGCTTTTTTATCCCATTTCTTTTCTTCTCAAGTATCCATTAAAGTATGTTGGGATATCTTAATGGGTTTCCTACATTTCTCCAAGACTTTCTTCATGTATGTTATTCTTTTTACTCTCTCAGTTCTTTGACTATAATAATCTTTATCAACCCACTTTTAAGTCCACTCTATCCTTCTTTTGTCAGTTCAAATTTATTGTACTTTTGAACCTCTGGTAATTTTAAAATTTCAGTTATTATACTGTTATATCCCAAATATTTCCATTTTTAATTAATTTATGTTTATGAATATTCTCTAGTTGATGCATTATTGTCCTTATACTTTACTTCTTTAATCATGTTTTTCTTTAAAGTTGTTATTGTTGTTTTTCTCATAAATCTGACAATCTCTCTCTCTTTCTCCCTGTTATCCTAGTCATACATTCTGGTTACTTTTTATTCTTTTTATGCATATCTTAGATTTTTTTTGAAGCATACATTTTAGATAATATATTGTAGCAGCTCTGGGTACTAGTCAACCTCCTTCTTGTCAATATTGTTTGCTTGTTTACTTGTTTAGTGACTGATTAGATTGCTTTGGTGAAGTGCTCTGCCTTTCTTCTCCCCCTAGTGTTCAGGTTCTGATGTTCTTCAGAAGGTACACATTTGGTTTGCTCACAATTACCCAGGGATGACATTGGCGCTAGTTGGGTTTTTCTCTTTCTCTGACCACAACAAATTGTTAAACTCCCTTAATTGCCTGCTGATTATTCTATTTTTTCAACAATACCATGAGGCATAAATTGCTCTATAAACTAATCTAATCAAATTTTGGTTCTTTTGAAGTGGTAGTTTCTGAAATCATTGTTCATTTTTGTTGTTACCCCAATAGAACTCCTGCGAGATGACATATTCCCTAGTCTTCTCCTGCAAACTGGCTGGCTACAGGTTAGCCTATGTATTATTCAGGGGTTTCTGGAGAAATAGAACCAGTCATAAGTGTATAAAGAAGGAGATTTATTTTAAGACATTTTATGTCAAGAAATCAATTCATGAAATTGTGAAGCATGGCAAGTTCAAAATCTGCAGGGTCAGTCAGTAGGCTGGGAACTTAGAAAACAGTAGACGTTGTGGTTGGAATCTGAAGGCAGTCTGCAAGCAGAACTCCCCCTTCTCAGAAGAGGTTAGTCAGTCATTCTCTTAAGGCCTTCAACAGACTGAATGAGGTCCACCCACAATATAGAAGGGAATATATTTTTCTCAAAATTTACTGAATTAAATGTTAACCTCATCCAAAATATACTTCTACAGCAATATCCAAACATATTTGACCAAATACTTGGTTACTATGTCCTAGCCACATTGCCACATAAAGTTAACCATAACAGCTGGTATCCTGAATCATATTCCAATTGCCTTTCACCATGATCTCCACAGTTTTTAAGAATATTTTCAAGCTTTTGGGGCTGAACTTCTTCATTCCCTTCCAAATGAAGTCAGTTCTTTTGAAAAAAAATTGAAGCTATCTATATTATGTCCTATTTTTCTCCCAGCAAAGTCTCTGATCCAGGGCTCCAAGGCTGGGAGTGAGGACCTGCCAAGCTTCTCTCTGGGTAATTCTCCTGGTTTAGAAGCTCAGTGCTTCACGGGGGGCAGCTGTCTGGGGCCCTGTTGTCTTTTGTCTCTTGGCATGAAACCACCAACTCATGATCCAGAAAAGAGTGGTCGGGTCCCCAGTCGTCTCAGGTATACTGCCCCCAAGTTAGAGCCTCTGTTTCATGAGAAAAGGCTGAGCAGAAGAAGGGAGCCCCTGCCCTCAACCTGCGATTTACCTTCAGCAGCCAGTAACTAGCGGTAGGATAAGAAATGCTGATATCATGCTCACCGCAAAACATGAGCCCTCTGTGTGGGTGCTGGGGTGAGTTGGACCTTGTGTCCTTAGCTGCAGCAGCCTGCAGTGGAGGATATACCTTACTGTGTTTGGGGGGAAGCATTGCTGCTAAAAATATCACAGATTTCTCACCTTTCTTGTTGAATCATTGTCCATATTTTTGAATAAATGTTTATTCATTTGCATTTTGGCCTTGGGACCATTTTCCAGAAGATTTAAACAGTTTTTGTAAAAAACAGTTTTTACTAGTTTCACTGCAGAGCAGGTCAGGAAGGTCTTCACACTCTCATACTGGAAGCTGATCTCTCTTTTCCTTTTTAAATTATTAATTGTTTAGAGAAACTTGATGACATAGCAGTAATAATGACAATATTTATTGAGTACCTACTATGATACATTTGCTAGTCCAATTAATCTATGTTATTTGTTATGATCAAAGTAACCTTAGCAAATAGTATACATACATACATACATATATGCATATATATCTGAATGTATACGTGTGTATGTGTATGCATGTGTGTGTGCATTTATATGTATATATAAACACTATGGTATAATGGTAGAGGAATGCATATTTTTAAAGAAAAGAAACAAAATTAAATTAGGGATGGACCTACGAGGAGAAACATTTCTTCTTTCCAATTTTGCCAGAAAAATGTACTAACAGTTACTGTGTTCAGTTACTTGAAAGATGGCCTTTTTCTTACATTATTAATCTTCATGAAATCCTTATGGAAGTGACAATTGCAACCAAGCATTTAAAAATCCTGAAAATGCCAGCCAAAGCTGTGCTTCATGTCCCATCTCTGCCATTAGGACTGTTTTGCCAGCTGCTTATTTCAATCTTTCTTAACTTCTAAGTGAACAGCTAAGTTTTAAGATGAGAGAACAGTTGGGAATAATTCAAATGCAGCTTAATTTTTCTCTGGGGGTTGAGCAATGTTGTTCTCATCATTGATTCACAGGTGGACTCAATAAGCACAAAAATATAAGCTATTTTTTTTTGAAACAAGTGCTTATCTTTATGCAGAAAGGCTTGCAAACCTCAGCTTGGAGGCAACATTTATTCTGAATATGTGCTCAGAAGGAGACACTCCTCTGGCTTAGTCATTCCGTGTGCTTTCTGCTCGGGATCTGCTGAACCCTACAGGAGTTAAGGGTATGTGATGATTTGCAAGTATTGATTGGCCCAGTAGAGGGAACTGGGACAGTGGAAACTGAGAATAGCAGCTTAGTCAAGATTGAAAAGTAACCTTGGATACAGGGAAAGAACAGACAGGAAGCCATAACTAGTTATATGTTGAAATCTAATAGGAGGAACAATTGATTGCTCATGTAGTTGTACAGCTGATAGTGGAAAAGGGGCATAGTGGAAAGAAAAGGGAAGCCAGTCTATAATCAGAATTAAAACACTGGCTACAGCTAAATCAAAGAGATAAGGATTCAATCCCTGAGAGATTAACTTAGGCAAGCCAGTAGTTTGCCAAAGCTTGGAGTTAACACTGGGATTTTGGGGAGAATGTTCTCAAATAAAGAGAGATGGACTCTATATCAGCTTTGGTTTGCAGGGTCATTAATTTATTTAGCAATTAATTTTTGAGTACCTACTGGGTGTCAATACTCTTGTAAGAATGAGGAGACAGATGATGACCAAGGCAGGAGGACCCTTTTTGATTTTCATTCTATAATTGAGGTGGGGGAGGCAGAAGAGAACAATATAAATAAAGGAAAAAAGTATAGAGATGACAGTAAGTACGTATAAAATGACAGAATAAGAGTGTAACCAGGGGAGCAGAGGTTCTTGGCCTCTCTAACCTCAAAGAATGGGGAAAGGGGCCCCAGAGGCACAGTGACTTTGCCATTCAAATAAATATCGTGGACCCAAATAGTTTTGCAGAAGAGCGATTTATTAGACAGAGGTAGAGAAAAAGACAGAGAGACAGCTCCCACGCTGTTGTGGGTGGGGAGCCCCGAGCGGGAAATCCGTTCAGGAAAGGAGCAGCTGAAGTTTTAACCCTTGAGTTATTCCCACCCCATTCATGTTCTCATCCAATGAGAGGAGTTCTTTCAAACTTCCTCTGGAGTGATTGATCTTTGCTTGGTCCACAGCCCTGAGTTACAGAGCCCCATCCTCCCAGAACTTGCGGCAGGATTTGGGGACAAAGGAGCCCCACTTTCCAGGGATTTTGGAACAAAGGAGCCCCAGTGAGCTTTCCCTACCTGGCCGAGAGGCGGGGGAAACCCAAAGAACTTTACATTTGAAACCCCTCTGGTGTCTGCATCGAGGCGTGGAGCCGGGAAATCCCGGCCTTTGAATCCACGCCCCTTGTGTGGACCCAGGAAGAGAAGTTTCTTTAACACAGTCCCTTAAGAGAATGCAGCACTGGGATGCGGTTGTAGTCAGAGGAATGGCATAATCAGATCTGCATTATTAAAAGTCCAATCTCACTGCCATGTAGTAGTGTATTTTAAAGGAGCCAATGGAGACAAGTTAGAGTTTACTGCAGCGATCGGGTGAGAAACAGTGCTGCTGCTCTGAGCTGCAGAGTGTAGGCTCAGTGTGCAGAGGTGGTGTGTAGGGTGTAAGTATAGTGTATGGTGTGTAAGTGTAGCTGTGGAAATGGAGAACAGGGGCCATTTGGGAGATATTTGGAGGTAGAAACCATGGGGTTTGTTGTTTAACTGAATGGAAAGTTAAAAAAAAAAAAAAAAAAGAAGGCATCAATGAAAGTGCCCAGGTTTTTAAATTTGTAAGTGGGGAAGATTGTGGTGGCATTAATTGAGATGGAAATGACTGATTCAATTTATTTCTAGGTCAGTGGTATCTGCTTAAAATGGACTCTGTCCCTCAACGGGGAATGTTACAGCTGTAGGGGCAATTAACTAATCATGATCATGTCTTTTTATTTTATCCTCTAGAAATTAGGAAGTGACATTGGTACACTACCTCAGTGGTGAACATGCATGTGTCTTAGCCTGGGTCTCCAAGAAACAAAGCCTGAGTCAGAGTATTTACCGGAAGACAAAGACAGCCAGTGCAATTTTATTTGGGCCAGAGAGCACACAAGGATAAAAATCTATCTGCCTAGTGCACAGGGGTAAAGCCAACCTTGAAGCTTCACACTGCTATCAACCTTGCCATGTTAAGATGGTCATTATAACCTTGTTACATTATACTCTCCATTTCCCTTCCCCTGACTAATATAATTGCAAATGAAGCTACATTTTCATAGAATTGCTTTGGATTCCTTTTTGGTCAAATAAGGCAAGTCTCAGCAGCTTAAGTTAGTTTAACTTCCCTTTGCAAGTTAGATGAGCACTTAATGAAAAAAGCATGGAGATTTCTTTCCAATTACTAGAACACCCTTAATGATCTAGAGATTAGCTATAGATCTGAATTATAATCAAGGGTGGAGAAAATGAGATTGCATTGGAATTTTTTCAAAATTAACCTGAGATTACTTTTTAAAAACTGCAAGCTCAGGGTAAATCGCATATGGTAGAAAAATAAGCTTCAATTATCAGTTAAGAAAGGACTAGGCAATTTGTGTAAATGACCTGAGGAGCAAATAGAGTGAATTCTACGCTAAATATGAGTCAGCAATTTAGGACTGTCAAGTTGAAGCATGATGCTTGGAGAATGAACTAAAACAGAGTAAGCTATAGGAAACTGAAAAGTTAATAAGACTAGAATATTCAACTTAAAGCCTGAGAATTTAAAATACGGCATCTTCCCAAGAGGAAGGAAGAGGGCCCTATGTAATGAATGCTGAAGTCAGAGGATTGGGTTCTCTGCCAGCTTTGTTACTAATAAGTTATGAAACTTTGGCAATTCACTTAATTTCCTTAAGTCTTCGGTTGTTCATCTATAAGATTTTAATATTGAACCTGTGTTTCTTGCTCTAAGGAAAAGTTATTTGAAATAAGTTAAAAAGGACTATACAATATAATACACTCTTAATAGCTCTGTTAGAGGAGGTATTACTAAGAAAAAAATATATAAAAATACTTAGGTCATTAGCAAATGCAATGCAACCAGAAAGGCAGAACTGGCTACCTAATTTCGTGGAACGCAGTGAAAAATGAAAATGGAGCCCCTTGTTCAAAAAATATTAAGAATTTTAAGATGCCAACAGTAGAGTGAAAAACCAAGCGTGGTGACTATCTAGGCATGAGTGTAGTGAGACCACACAAGGTACATATGCATGAAGCTGGTTCTGCAGAGAGGAAGGAATATATGCCGTTCTGCATGTCCCACTGGGGTAGAACTTGTACATTATTGCTCCAACAGTTGTGTTACAGCATAAAGTGTAATTTTTCCCTTGGTAAGCTACTGTGACTCTCAATTACCTAGCATCCTGAGTCAAGGAAAGGCATGGCAAGAGCCAATGAAATGCTGGGAGTTCTGACTCCAATGACTAGAGAAAAAAAAAATATATATATATATATCTTAGAGTAAATGTGGCAACTGTCTTAAATATTTGAAAGCTTGCCATAAATAAAAAATTTCAGATATTCTTTATTATTCCTGGCCATAACTATGGGCAAATGTACCATATAACATTTTATAATGCTCAACATATGGAAGCAATTTCTAGAAAAGACAAATGTCCAATAATTTGACATGATCAGGTCTCAGTTACCAGAAGTTTTTAAGCAGAGGTAGAAGACCACTTTCCAGGGATGTTGTGAAGGAATTGTTGCAAGTAAGAGGGCTTAGAATCCTTGACTTTTTTTTTTAATTTATTATACTTTAAGTTCTGGAGTACATGTCCAGGTTTGTTATACAGGTATACATGTGCCATGGTGGTGGTTTGCTGCATCCATCACCCCGTCACCTACATTAGGTATTTCTCCTAATGGTATCCCTCCCCAATTCCCCCACCCCCTGCTATTCCTCCCTTAGCTCCCCACCCCTCAGGGCCCAATGTGTGATGTTCCCCTCCCTGTGTCCTTGTGTTCTCATTGTTCAACACCCACTTATAAGTGAGGACATGTGGTGTTTGGTTTTCTGGTCTGGTGTCAGTTTGCTGAAAATGATGGTTTCCAGGTTCATCCAGGTCCCTGTAAAGGACATGAGCTCATCCTTTTTTATGGTTGCATAGTAGTCCATGGTTTTTTAATGTCTATTCTAGCTCAGGAAGGAGCCACAATAGAGCTGAAGTTAAAAAAAAAGAACATGAAGATTTGCAGAGGTGAAGAGCCAAAGGAGGGGTTAAAGTGGAGGGTGGATGTGGGTGGCAAAAAATATCTAAATTTTGGATGACAATGTGAACTTAGTCAAAATAATTTTATTTCTCCATCTGAATTAGAAACTTAGAATCAAAGAAAACTAGAGCTAAAAGGAACACCAAAATTCATCTAATCTGTATAGCTAAAAAGAAATCATGGTAGAAGTACAAATAGTGGTTGGAAACTGTTATGCCTGTGGAAAAGGCACAGGAGGGGAAGGCACGGAGAATTTCTGAGGTGCTGGAAATGTTTTACACAGACGCTTCTTGACTTAAGATGGGCCTAAGTCCTGATAAACCCACAGTAAGTTGAAAATGCATGTAACACACCTAACCTCCAAAACACCATAGGTCAGTCTAGTCTGCTTCCAATATGCTCAGAACATTTAAATTAGCCTACAATTGGACAAAAATTAGCTAACGCAAAGCCTATTTTATAATAAGGTGTTGAGCAGCTCATGTAATTTATTGAATAATTCATCATATATTGCAATAAGTTTTCCACATTCAAACCATCATTAAGTAAAAAATTGTTAAGTCCAACCATCCTAAGTCGGGGACTGTTTGATATATCTTGACCTGATGGTGTTCACACAACTGTATACGTATGTAAAAACTCAAGATATACATCTAACATTAGTGTACTTTATACATTTATCATATATTATACCTCATTTTTTAAAAAAGTAAAATATCATCAAAATCTCTGGGATGAGGTCTAAAGTCCACATGTTTCACAATTTCTCTAGGTGATTTTTTTTTTTTTTTTTTTT
>NW_016107854.1:209632-213878 GCF_001604975.1 Cebus imitator
CCACCCACCTCGGCCTCCCAAAGTGCTGGGAGTACAGGCTTGAGCCACCGTGCCCGGCCCTCTAGGTGATTCTTATACAAAATCAAATTTGTGGAACATTTACAAATTTACAAACAAATAGAAGAAACCCCAGAGAAGTTAATTTATTTTCCAGAGTCTATTCTGCTAGTTAATGAAGCTTTCAAAGCCAGGACTTCTAAGATTTAAATTAAATAATGCTTATAATAAACCATGACAGTAGGCATTGTCACTGCCACATGTATGGACTGATCCAAGACAGTACTGCAGGTTAAGGGCAGATTGAGACCAAAGAGATACTTTGGCCTTTAAAAAGGGACATTCACCTAAAACTCAAAAGGCCTGAAAAAGCCGGTTTAAGACCATTCAACTTTATTTTCTGGGTAATTCAAAGTCATTGAAAGTTTCTGAAGGGAGCAAAGTACCAGTACAGCCAGGCCTTAAGAATAAAAGTGATAAATAAGTAGATGAGATTAGATGTAAAAGAATTCAGAGTGATAAGAAGACCAGTCCTACATTAGGACAGAAGCAGTATAAATGAAGATAAATACACAGCTATGAAAGTTTGGACATAGACGGTGGGAGGAAAGGGAAGACAGAGGATTAAGAAAAATACCTAATGCATGTGGGGCTTAAAACATAAATGATGGGTCAATAGGTGCAGAAAACCACCATTGCACATGTATACCTATGTAACAAATCTGCACGTTCAGCACATGTATCCCAGAAATTAAAGTAAAATTAAAAAAAAAAAAGGAAGTTTAGAGGTAGAATCAGTGATACTTAGTAATAATTAGTAATATTTATTAAGCATTCATTGCCAGAGACATTCATTTTATCATTTGGCTTTGGGTATTATTATTCCACATTTTATACATGAGAAACTAAAGCAAAGGGAGAGGGCAAATAACATGTCGAGACATAGGTAGCAAGTAGCAAACCTAGATTTGAACCCAGATCTGTTTGACTGCAACTGCTATGTTTATAATAAAGAGAAGGTTAAGAAAAAAGTCAAAGATGCCACAGTTTGGGTCACTGGGTGACAATGAACTGGTACTATCATTAAAATCCATAGGATGTACTGAAGAAAGAACAGATTTGATGGCAAATAGGATGAGTTCAATCTATTTGCTTTAACTGTGAGGGTCATTAATTTCTAATATGCTTCTACATTAGCATGTGTTACGACATCACTGAACAAAGGAGAAAGGGACAAAGCAGTGCTTTAATAACCGATATTTTAAAGCCAGCTTCACAATGCTTTTGCAAATAACTAGTTTCGTTAAAATGGACTTAGCTATAAAATTCTGCTGGAAAGCTAATATGCCTTCTGAAAAGAAGTTGTAGGTATTACCATACGCTTCCATTTGTTTTTCACATTCCACAACCAGTTCACCTTTCATTTGGAGCATAGATGGTAGAATGTGATGCTACCACACACATATATTTGTTGCATATATCAGTTCAATGCACCTGACCAAAATTAGAAAGATATCACTGTGTTATCAACTGTATTGTGTCCTCCCAAAATTCATATGTTAAAGTGTTAACTCCCCAGTATCTCAGAATGTGACTGTATTTAGCGATAGTGTCTTTAAAGAGCTAAAGTAAAATGAGGTTATTAGGGTGGGCTGTAATCCAATATGATCGGTGCCCTGATAAGAAGAGGAGATTAGAATACAGATGGAAGACCACGTGAAGACACAGGGAGGAGACAGCCATCTGCAAGCCAAGGAGAGAAAATTTAGGAGAAAGAAACCCTGCCAACACCTTGATCTTGGACTTTCAACCTTCAGAACTGTGAGATAATAAATTTCTGTTGTTTATGACACCCAGTCTGTGGTACTTTGTTATGACAGCCCTAACAGACTAATACATACTGCATGTTAACATTACCATCCAGGAATCATGATTACCATTGACTAATATTATAGTGATCTGTGCAACATTAATAGGACTAGTAAGGGTCACTATAAAATGATTATGAAATTTGTGTGAATAGCATCTAAGATCCTGGCAAAATTATCCTCAGGCTCTTATTAAATTAACCACTAATCTCTCTTTCACTATATTCCCATCCTCTTCAATGAAGAATATGCATCTATTACACATAATGAGCACAGTTGTGAGTGTGGGAAACACTATTTGTACTCTGATCTCATGATACCACATGAGGTAGAGTCCTGCTGGTTCATGGCCTCAACTTGTCTGTCCTCCAGATCACAGTGGCAGGGATCTTCTATAACTTTTTCACATTGACTCCCTTTGAGCTCCTTTTTGTAAATTATCAAGGTAGAAGACAGCCCTGGAAGCTGATGAATCCTATGCTGAAAAGGTAGGGTTAAGCAATGCAATATGTGGAATTGGGAAAATCAGTGGGAACCTTGAAAAGTACTTGATTCCATGACTTGGCCAAGAAAATATCAGAATGGTCCTAGATTTATTGTATTGTTGCCAGAAAACAGAAATACTTTTCAAAATATCAAGGGCAATGTCAAAAGCACAATGTTTAATGAGCTTAGCATTAAGCAAAGTAAAAACAGATTTCTTCACACATTCATACTCCCAGACATTAATGGGAAAATCAGCACGAATGAATGGACAATGATTTATAAGCCAATCTCATGGGAAATAGGCATTTCCCCACTATAATGTTCACAAAGCTACAGAAGGATGAAACAATGAAAAACCAATGAGGCTAATAATGAAAATCAGCAGATCAAAGTTTTGCTCTAGTTTATATCAGCACCTCCAGAGAAGTTTTCATTGTTAAAATCAGAAATGCCTTATCATAGTCTTCTTCTTTGGAAAGTAGTTGCTATAAAAACAAAAACATTAACTGTTCATTTACTTGAAGTTTAATATATGCTTTTATGTGATTTTTATTGTTTTCCATTAAAAATACATTTATTACTTTAATTAAAAAGTAAGGAGGCTGCCTAAGGTTATATATCAGAACCAAAGTGCAATCACTAAAAATAAACATTTTAATTTTTGATTCAATGGTATATATTTTCTTAATTAAAATAAAATACAGATGCAAAAATGCACACATCAAAGGACACAGATTGATGAATTACTAACAGTAAACACACCTGTATAATCACCACACAGGTCAAGAAATTTAATATATATACAGTACCTAAGAAGTCCTTCTCAACATCTAAGCTTCTGTACACCTCAAAAATAATTTTCCATGCTGATTTCTAATGGAATTTTGAAGCTTACATAAATGAAATTATAAAAGATGTATTCTTGTGTATCTGTCATCTTTCAGTCAATGCTTTGTGAGATTTATTTATACTGTTGCATATAACTGTTCCTTTTCATTATTATATAATATTTCATTGTATAAATATAAAAAAGGTATTCTACAGTTGATGAACATTTTAGGTTTTTATCATTTTGTTGCTGTTATTATCAATGTTGCACATGTACTTATATGGCACAAATGTGCATACAATTTCTATTGGACTTAGGAATGAAACTGTTGGGATATAGATTATAAATCTATTCATGTAGTAGTTAACACCAACAGTTTGACAAAGTGGTTAAAAATATATATTCTCACCAGCAATGCACGGGATTTGCATTATTCCATATCCACATCTGCCTTTGTATTTCTGGGATAAACCCTACTGGGCCAAAACATATTGTTGTTTTTATATTTGGTTAAATATTTTTGCATCTATATAAATGAAGGATTTTGATTAGTAATATTATTTTCTTATATTTATCTGGTTTGCATTTCAGAATTATTCTCGCCTTACACAATGAGTTGGATAGTGGGCTCTCTTCCTGTTTCTAAGATTCTATTTCTGTTTAACATTGATATTGGTTTTGTTTGAATAATTTTTAAAATGCACTAATGACGCTTACTAGGCCTGGAATTTTCTTTGTAGATTTTAATTACAAATTCAATTTTATTAATAGGACTCTTGAGAGTTTTTATGCCTTCTTGTTTTTACATTGTTGATTTATATCTTTTAAGAAATCCTTTCATCTAAATGCTTGAATTTACTGTTATAAAGTTGTTCATAATATCCCTTTTATTAAAAAAAATTAATAGTTTCTATGGTGGCTTACTTTTTTCATTGTTAATATTGATATTTTGAGTGTTAACTCTAGTTTATTTAATCAATCTAGTTGATTTCAGAAAACAAAATTTTAGTTGTATATATATTTTCTAGTTCTTTGGTGCCTATTCTTTTTTTTTTTTTTTTTTTTT
>NW_016107854.1:213901-225229 GCF_001604975.1 Cebus imitator
CTCACTCTCAGCCTCTCCAACTCCCCATCTCAGGTGACCTGCCTGCCTCGACCTCCCAAAGTGCTGGGATTACAGGCGTGAGCCACTGTGCCTGGCCTGGTGCCTATTCTTATTGTCATTTTCTTTCTTCTACATTCTTTGCTCTTGTTTCTTAGCTCAAGATATAAAATTTAGAAGATTTTAAAATATTTCTTTTTTGTAATATCAACATTAAAGCTATGTGTTTCTCTCTATCCAGTGCTCTAGCTGTACCCCAAAGATTTGAAATAATATGCTTTTGACATCCAATACAAAATATTTTCCAATTTCCCTTGTGACTTCTTTTTTTTCTCATGGAATATTTAAATGTATGTTGCTTAATTTTCAGATAATTGGTTTTTTCCGTTTATGTTTTTACTATCAGTCTTCAATTTAATTTCTTGGTAGTTAGAGAAAATATTTAGTTTAGTTTCTGTCATTCTGCAATTTATTGAGATATGTTTTATAAGCCATTATATAGCAAATCTTGGTTAATATGTTTTGCGAATTTGAAAAGGGTTCTGTTCTTAGTGGAGTGTTTTACAGGTGTTAATTCGATCAATTTGTTTGATGGTATGATTTAGTTATTCTATATCCATACCAACTGTTTTTATTTTTTCACTTATATTCTGTATTGAGAGATGAATGCTGGACTCTCCAACTAGAATAATGGATTTGTTTATTTGTTGCTTTAGCTCTAACAGTTTTTGCTTTGTCTATTTTGAAGCTCTTTTTTTTGCCTATACTTCTAGTATTTTTATGTCTTTTAGAGGAATCAATATTTTCTAATTATGAAATCTCTCTTTTTATCTCTGTTAATACACATTGTCTTGAAGTCTACACTATCAGATAAAATAGCCACCCCTAATTTTTAATAGTGTATCATGTCTCTTTTCTTCCTTTTAACCTATCTCTATCTTTATATCTAAATGACATTTCTTATGAATAAGATTGACTCTTGTTTTTTTATCTAACCTGATACTTTCTCCATTTTAACTAAAGTGTTAGTCATTTAGGCCTCTCTATTTCTTTTAAAAATTAATTTTTATAACTACTGGCGAGTTGAAATGTACAATCATACTATTTTTTGTCATTTTTGTTAATTTGTTCCAAGTTCTCTTCCAGTCTTTTTGTAGAATAATTGAATTTCTTTTAGCTATTCATTTTATTTTTTCTATTGGTTTTTGGTTATTACTCTAATTTTTTTGCTTTTTCTTTAATGATTGTGCTAAGGATCATAATATGGATTATAACACTTAATAATAAATACTTAATAAACTAAGGATTATAATACTTAATTTCTCACATTCAGCCCTGAATCACCATTGTAATGGTAATTCACTTCATGCATATTGTAAGAAACTTTCAACAATATGTTTCCATTTACCCACTCCACCCTTTGTGCTATTGTTGTTACATATTTAACTTGTACATACGGTATATCTTATTTGGCATTTTTCCTTATGAACAAACAAACAAAAACTCCCTTTACCTTTTCCTAGAGCATAGGTTTACTACTAACAAATTGTCTTAGATTTTGTCTGAAAATGTTTTAATTTTGCCTTCATTTATAAAGAAATTTGTATTAGATATAAAATTCTAGTTTGACAGTTTTGTTTTTCTTTCAGCACTTTAAAGATGCCTTTCTGTTGTTTTCTGGCTTGTATTTTTTCTAATTTGAAGTTAGTTTCTATTCTTACCCTTGTGACCCTGCATATAATGTATCTTTTTTTCACTGACTGCTTTTCAGATTTCTTTGCCTTTCAGCCATTTGAAGAGTATATGCTAGATGTGATTTTCTTTGTGTTTATTCTGCTTGGGTTATGAGTACCTTTGATCTGTACATTGATATATATCATTGAATTTTTGGAAAGTAAGTTGGCTGTATTTCTGAAAATACTTTTGTGTCCCAATTTCTCTTTCTTCCTCTTTTGAGACTCCAATTACACATATGTTACAATGATCTTATTCTTCAAACAACTGATGTTTTGTTCATTTATTTCAGTCTATTTTCTCTCTGTGCTTCAGTCTGGATAACTTCTATTGCCCTGTCTTTAAATCGGCTGATCATTTTGTCTGAAGTCTCCATTGTACTGTTTATCTCTCAATTGTCTATTTCATGTATTCTCTTTTTCAGCTCTAGAATTTCCAATTAGTAGTATTTTACAGTTCATATTTCTCTGCTGAGATTTCCTCATCTCCTTAGTTATTATGCCTTTCACTTTAAATGCTAAAACAGTCTTTGAGGTCCTGTGGATACTTACAGAACTCAGGGACCTCAATGGTAAACTAAAAGACTCTTTAATTTTCATATGGCCAGCTGCTCAGCATGATATTCAGATCATGGGCTCCTTTTATCAAACATCTAATTTTCTTTAAAAACTGTATGAAGATAAAAGTTATATATCATGAAATTAACCATTTTAAAGTCAATAATTCAGTGGAATTCAGTATACAATCAAAATACAACCACTACCTCTGTGTAGTTTCAGTATATTTTTATTACTCCAAAGTAAAACTATCCATTAAACAGATTCTCCCTATTCCTCCCATATCATCTAGAAACCACAAAACTGTTCTGTCTCTAAAGATTTATCTTTTCTGGATATTTCGTATAAATGAAATCATACATATGTAACCTATTCTGTCTGGCTTCTTTTCACTTAGCATGTCTGAAGATATATCACATTGTGAAATGTATCAGTATTTCATTAAATTTATGATTGAATAATATTTCAACCATAATGAATGAATGAACAATGTATTTATCCATTCATCTGTTAATAGGGACATTTGGATTACTTTCACCTTTTCACTTGTGAATAATGCTGCTATGAGCATGTGGGTATAAGCTCTTGTTTGAAAGTTTGTTTTCAATTCTTATGGCTATATTCCTAGGGGTAGAATTGTAGGATCACATGGTCATTTTATGTTTAACTTATTGAGGAACTTCCAAACCTTTTTTCACTGTGGCTGAAATATTTTCATTCCCACAGCAATATATGAGGATTCCGTATTTTCTATAGCCTTGCTAACATTTGGCATTTTCCTTTTTAAAAAAGATTTAGCCATGCTAGTAGAAAGAAAGTGGTACTTCATTGTGGCTTTTATTTATATTTAAATAATGATTAATGATGTCGAGCATCTTTTAATGGGCTTGTTGGCTATTTGTATTTCTTCTTTGCAGAAATATCTACTCAAGTTTTTTGCCCATTTTAAAATAGAATTATTCATCATTTTGTTATTGAGTTGTGAGTGTTCTTTATGTGTTCTGAATAATAAAGCCTTACCAAATATATAATTTGCAAATATTTTACCCATGTTGTAGGTGTTTTCTCTCTCAATAATGTTTTTTGATACATAAAAATTTTAAATTTTGATGAAGTCCAATTTATCTAATTTTTTTATCTGTTGCCCATATTTGTTACATCATATCTAAAAAACCACTGCCAAATACTCGATCATAAAATTTTTCCTTCAAGGTTTTTGCTTTTATATTTAGGTCATTGATCAATTTTGAGTTAATTTCTTTAATATGGTGTGAGGTAGAGTTTCAAGTTTATTTTTTTCCATATGGATATCCAGATGCCCCAACACAATTTGTTGAAGAGCATATTCTTTACCTTTTGAATGTTTTGGCATCCCTGTTGAAATCAGGTGGCCATAAGCATAAGGATTTATTTATATACTCTCAATTGTATTCCACAGGCTCATATGTCTGTCCTTATGCCAGTGCCGTACTGTTTTTATTAATACTGTTTTATACTAAGTTATAGTAGGAAACATAAGTCCTCCAAATTTATTATTTTTTAATTTGATTTTTGACTCTTCAATACCCCGGCAATTCCACAATTATTTGAGAATCAGCACTTCCATTTCTGCAAAGAAGGCTGCTAGAATTTGTATAAGGATTAGATTGAAACTGAAGGTCACTTTGGACAGCCCAAACTAACATCTAAAGGGAAAAAAAAGACAAAAAATGGGCTCAGTCATTCATGCCTGTAATCCCAGGACTTTTGGAGGTCAAGGTGGGTGGATCACTTGAGGTCAGGAGCTCAAGACCAGCCTGGCCAACATGGCAAAATGCTGTCTCTACTAAAAATACAAAAATTAACTGGACATGGTGGTACATGCTTATAATCCCAGCTACTTGGTAGGCTGAGGCATGAGAATCTCTTGAACCTGTGAGGCAGAAGTTGCAGGAAGCTGAGATTGTGCCACTGCACTCCAGCCTGGGTGACAGAGTGAGACTCTGTCTCTAAATAAATAAATTGACATCTTAAGAAAATTGTCTTCCCATTCATAACACAATATGTCTTCCCAATTACTTAGGTATTAATTTCATTCAGCAATGTCTTATACTTTTCATTGTATAAACCTCCCATTCCTTAAATTTATTCCTAAAATTTAATTTTTTGACTATTATATTATGAGTTGATTTGTTTTCTTAATTTTATTATCAGATTTCTCATTGTTGTACATAGAAATAACTTATTTTTGCAAGATTAACTTGTACCCTGCAATTTTGTTAAATTCATTAATTAGATCTGGTAGCTTTTCTTGTGGATTGTTTGGAATATTTTATATATATAGGATTATGTAATTTGTGAATAGAGATAGTTTTATATCCTTTGCAAGTTGGATACCTTTTATTTCTTTTTCCTGCCTCATTACTCTGGCTAGAATTTCTAGTACAATGTTGAATACCAGCAGCTAACATGAGCATCTTCTGATCTGAGGTGGAAAATTTCAGTTTTTTTTGAACCATTGATGTTTGCTATGGATTTTCACAAATGCCCAATTGTTCATTTGATTAGCAATGTTTTAAATTTATTTTTTTGCAAAGGCTCCATTCCTTCTCATATGTCATCACTAAAAGGTCTTTTTCTTTAGTTTGCATTCAGGAAATGTTTTCAGAGATTTCCTTGAACACCAGTACTTAGTCCATTTACAACTCTGCTTTAGCCATAACTTCTATTGAGCCTAGAGATCAACCAAAGATGAAAGCTGAGGGTTTTCTCAGGTCCCTTTTGAACAAGCGTCCACTCCTAGGCAGGTATGAGGCTTTATACATTCTATAATACATATGTATACATTTAAATGCCCTAGTTTTCCAAAGAAACTCTTCTCAGATTTTACTCCCAGACTCCTTCAGGCTATAAATTTTTTGTCTCAACAATAATGTATTGTCCCAGATTGTGGCAGGTTTTTCATTTGCCATATAATGTTTTTGGGCCATGAACCTGGCTTTTCTGCCATTAAGTGAGTTCCAAGTTAAGGAAAACAAAACAAGTTTTTTGTGTCACTTCTTCATGCAGTCCCCGGTTTAGAACAAATAAATGCAACCATTTACATCACTCTCTTCTAAGTTAACGAAGCCATAGACACATCTTATTCAAGAATATCAGACAGTTGATACCAATACCTGAGATCTCTCTCCTGATATGATAGCTGAGGCCATTTATCACATAGCTAAAATATGACTTTATTTGGATTTAATGTCTTATATTTTAAATGCCCACTTAACTTCATGTATCCATATGTCCTCAATGATGCTACCTAAACTATATACTGTAACTGGACTCATTCTGTGCTCGTGTTCTTGTTCCTATCCTCACAACACAAAAATTCTGTTCATTATACCATTAAGAAAACAGTCTTCACTTTCTTTTTATTTGATCATCCGTCTTATGCCTACAGGTCTTTACAGAAAAAGTGAGCCTTGTTTTCAAAATTAGTAAGCAGAAATGTCTCCTAAAATAAAATAAAATAAAGTTTTATCTGTGTAGCTATTCCTGTAAGCATTATTTTAAAACTGTAATTTGGTTAAAAAAAAAAAAAAGTCTACAGAATTTGGTGGATCTGACTTCTCATGCTGGTTCCCAAGCTCCCTTCGTGATGCTCTACTGTGGCCCCTTTCCAAGGACCACACTGAGACATTTTACCTGGTTTATAATGTGTTCATAGTTTTATTTTTTAATGAGCTTAGCCATGGGGACCTTCTAGAAAATGAAGATCTCATTTAGGGGATAAATTGCTTCCTGCTTTGAGGACTCAAGAAAACTTCCCTTCTGCCAATTTTCTCCTCAGTTCACTTCACCTAATTTGTTCAGCAAAAGTTTATGTGCAAATATTATGTTCAAATCACCCTGAGGGAGGGTCAGTACACAGTCTGGAAATAATAGAGAATTAATCTAATTGTTGAAGTATTAAAGTGGCCATAACCACCTAGGGTGAGAGAATTAGTTTCAGTAACTACTGTGACTAGAGATCAAATGATAATTCAACCCCATGAAAGATAAAAAAAAACCAGCACCAGTTTATTTCTGCTGCATTAGCGCAGCAAAAATAAATACCACAGAGTAGGATAGGTATACCTAAAACAGAGGTAATTTGGCACACCCATTTAACATGAAGATATACGCCAGCCTAAGAACCCTAACAGAATACATTTTGAGGGGCTGGAGATTCCCAGCTTGTAGTGAGTCCTAGAGTCAAAGCTTAATGCCACTAAAATTGTACTTGCTGCGTCTATTTCTTTGTACCTTTCCCGGCAGGTGTGACCTAGTGGAAAGGTTAGACAGAAGTGAAAACAATCTTATAACAACTTCCCATCTATTTGGTTTCAGTTCTACTTTTGAAGATTCCACCTAGAAGAATGTTATCTGTAGATAAAACTTCAGCCCTAAAATGTCTGAAGTCACCTGGCGGGTGCCAGTCCACTCTTTTTTCTCTTTCTCCAAAATAAAAGAAGTCCTGTGTGTTGTGGGATAAGTGATCTGAAGGTGTGGAAGGAACAAGCAGTCTCGATTCCTGGCTATTGGGTACCTCAAATACATAGATGGGAAGCATTACTAACAGGCCTATAGAGTTGGCCTAGAGCAAAAAGGGCTTCTGAGTGTCTCGCTGGAAAGGCGACTTGTCCCAAATGCATGCTCACCCCTGACCTTTGGGGGGAAATGTAAAAGGCAGAGAAGAGAACCTGCTTTCCACTGATGCCAGAAGACTTAACTTCTTCCTCAGGCCCTCCCTCCTGCTTTCTTGCCTTGATGACCCTGTAATGGATGTGGTTTATTAGACGCATAATGCCTTGGGTAACAGTTATTTTGATTAAGCTATAAACCTACCCTCTTGTGAGAAGGAAATAGGCTTTCAAATCCTGTGGAGAGAACAGACTACAGGGCAAGCCAATTTAGTTTAAATAATTTAGAGATACCCAGTGAGAAGATTACCCCCTAAATATTTAACACCTTGCAGGAACAAGTCATTCCTAGTTGTTCAATGTTTTCTCTCTGGGAGAATTGCCATGAGGGCAAATGCTGTCTCATCGGTGACTCTATTTAAGGACTTGAGTCTCAGAACTCAGACTCTGGGCACAATCACAGGATTGGAAAACAAGGTGGCCAAGGCTCTTTTCGTCTTATGTCTCCATAGAAATGAATCTCTTGTCTACAGATAATTGTGTATCCTGTGATCACATACTAGAATAGTATGCGATACGTGCAGGTATCTAGTATATTCTCTGAATGAGAGCCTGAAAATTATCATATGCAATTAGTTGATTAATGAAAATACGTTTAAGGAAGGCTGTGTTATCCCAAGTGTAGTAAGATACAAAAAAAAAAAAAAAATACAAGAAACTGTCACTATTTCAAAAGCATGCTCTCAAATCAGTGAATCTGACTGAAATATAAGCTAAAAGCATTGCAGGTAGATAAGATAAATGAATTGGGATTAAACTGAGACTGGAGTGTGAGTAAGAGTTGGAATAAATAAATGAAGAGAGAAAATTTCCCACAATGGTACATATCAGGCCTAAGAATTGTCATGTACCTTTGCTTCTCTCCAGAGTCCTGACACATGGAGTATGCCCATAGAGCAACAATCTAAGCGAAGGTTAATGTATTTAAGCAAGTACCCTGTTCCTCCAAATATAGCTTTTGGTCAAATATGCTTAATACTGATGCCAAAGCTGGTTTCCTACCCCTCAAAGTAGAGACAACGTGTCTTCCATGCAGACCTGGCCTCACTTCCTCATCAGTGAGAATGGAGAGTAAGGGATTCTTCTGGCAGCCACCATGAAGGGTGCTACCCTGCAAGAAGAGGAGCACACACCACCCTTGGTTATAATACATAAAATAAAAAGCACAAAGCGAGGTTGTTGGCTGTAGGCAGAATATGTATACTCACTAATAAGATACCAGTTTTATTCCCAAGGGGAGAGGACAGTAAGGGTGTATTGGAGCCAGAATTTAATAAACACTGTAAACAGGTAGAGTATTCAAAATTATTAAAGTGATGGAGATTTTTAGTTTCCCCTGTTTTCCTGTCCACTTTCCCTACCATTGAGGTTAAAACATGAAGCTCCTTGTGTCATAGGAAAAGAAAGTATTTACAAGATCTCAGCGTACACATATGAATCTCAAAGCTGACATCTTTGGAACTAAAATCTTAAAAAGCCTGAAATCTTAAAAATCAACATCTTAAACATTTAAAAATCTGATATCTCAACTTCATGAAACAGAAAAGAGTAGGATCAGTGCAATAGAAAGAAGCACTACAGAGTGGCAAAGGTGCCCCTTAAACAGGGCATCAGGGTCCTCCTGACATGCAAGTGCATGCCAGTTTGAGTACCCTAATGGAAGAAACCGTGAGGATTAAAGGCTCCATGATTTTTCTAGTGAGTTCTGGAGTCAAAGATTAATGTCATTATATGTTTTATTTTCTGCTCATATCCTTTTGATTGTACCTGTAGAGAAAATAAATAATGTATTTGTCTGTTCATACATTCTCCCTGTATTTATCTGTTGGGATAACTTAGAGTATAAGAAAAATGAGCTTCCCCCACAAAAAAATAGAAACAGAAGGTCTTGGGCAAGGAAAATAAATGCTATGAGAAATGGAAACGAAAACAGAGAAGGGAACAATTATATCCTGCTAACCCCTTCAAGCTGAAACTCCAGAAACTGGAATGCCAATGGTAATATTAGAAAAAAAGTACACAGTTTAGGGCACATGAGAGTACGTGCACTCACACCTCTTTGTCAGGGGAAGACGGAGGAGCTTTCTGGTTCTTTTGGATAAGCTCCATGACTAACCTAAGTCTATGTATATGGTGGAAAAGAAATGAATGAGGGAAGAGACTAGGCAGAACGAAGGCTGTATGCATTGCCTCAAGAGTCTTTCTCAACTCCCTGGATTAGGGATGAGGAAATTCCTGCTTACACCCAGTCAGTACTTGTAAACTAGCTGAGTTGGGAGCTGCATGCCTGCTGTGGACAGCTACTGTGGAGGCTCTGCATGGTCCAAGAGCAGAGCGGACCACGTAGCTAAGACATGCAGATCACAGCACATGCAAGAGCTGACATGGGGAAGAAGCACAGGGCCTTGAAAGTCACCAGAGTGCAGACTGCAAAGTTCACCAGTTAAATTTCTGCAGCTGCTAACAAAGCACTGAGTATTACACAGGCCAAAGGCTGTCTGGCCAGAAACCAGCCAGACCCTGTGGCAGAAAACGTTTTGCATGTAAACTAATTAACCCTCGACTTTTTATTGAAAAAAAAAAAAAAAAAAAAAAAGACATGTAGAATTTCTCCAGCAGCCAGACACCATTGTGGTAGGAGGGAACAGAAGAGAGTAATCCCCAGTTCCAGCGGGACACTTGAGTTGGCCTGTATGAGCTCATGAGAGCCAACTGGCACACACTTCTAAACTCTACTTTGGTTGCCATCATGTTGGTAGTTTGAAATCAGGCATAATGGGATTATTTACACCAGGGACATTAGCATATGCTAAAAATTAGGACTTTTTTCCCAGAAGTGAGCTGATTTTTAAACTTTTACCAGCATACCACTGCCTAGTCCTCATTCTTAAGGCAGAAATATGAGAAGAGGAAGAGTTTTCTTCCCCATAACTTTTGCACCAGCAAGTACATGGAGAAATAGTTGCTGGGAGTATACTTGTTTAAACCAAAAATAAAATTCCAAGGCCCCCACAAATTCCATCCACCTCCTATCCCCCAAACCCCAGTGGACTGAACAGACTCCCCTCTGGGCCAAGGGGACCTCAGAAAAACCTGAAGAACAGGTTTTTTCTATGAAAGGAAGGGAGGTCAGTCATCAGACAGGCCTTATACTCCCTCCCTTTTAGACAATAGTCACAACTGACCTACATTAAAATAGAGATCATAAGATACAAAACAAATTCTTTGTGGCAATAAGATAACCAGCTCCAATTTGACTCTGTCACATAACAGATAGCTGACCCTGAAGGCAACCAAAATATTTTACCCCAAAATATATTTATTTGACACATATTGAAATGGCTCTGCAATGCTATCTTTTATGGGGAAACCTGACATCTGTAGAGTCTCCATAAATGTAGCTGAGTATTTCCTAGATTTAGGAAAGATTAAGAGCCTGACACATTCTAGGTTTGAAAAGGAATATTTACCATAGTATTCTCTCTGTGGGCTGTTTCCTAAGAGGCTTCATCTACATAACAAGAACCTTGGCTTTCCGAAAACCTCCTTATCTTACTTAGCTCAAGCCTTTCTTTCTACTGATTTCAAGTCTTCAGACAAAACTTAACTCTTTCAACCAACTGTTAATCAGAAAATCTTTGAATCTACCTATGACCTGCAACCCCCTGTCTTCAAGATATTCTGCCTCTTTAGGCTGAACCAATGTATTCCATGGATTGATTTATGATTTTACCTACAATAGCTGTCTCCCTAGAATGTGTAAAATCAACCTGTAACCTGCCACCTTGCCTCAGGCACACTTTTTCAGAACCTTTTGAGACTGTTTTGGGGGTCATGGTTACTCATATTGGCTCAATATAAACCTCTTTAAATATTTCACAGGGTTTGGATTTTTTCATCAACACTTGAAAAAGAAAAGGAGACAGCTTATTCTAACTTGGATATAAGATAATAATCCTAAAAGATACAAAAGGGTAGAAAGTGTCAGATTTCAGAAAACTTCCAATGTCAAGTCAAAGGGATTGGCCTTTATCTCTTAATCTTAAGAAAACTTAAAAGATTTTGAGGGGAAGGAAGAATGGCATTTATGAGAAGGTTACCCTTTTCAGATAATCAGGTTGGATGAAGTCATGTATAGAAAATAATATTTTTAGAAACCACAATCATAGATTCTGTTAGCTTGTACAAAGCACACTCTTGACATAAGTAATTCCATCTTAGAACAAAGGACTCTTATCTTACATTTCATAGGGCACTTTGCCAACAGGGACAAAACATTTTGTGGAAGGAGGGAAGGAAGGAAGGAAGGAAGGAAGGAAGGAAGGAAG